>NW_017307103.1:316936-349516 GCF_000935625.1 Nanorana parkeri
CGCCACTGCACAAGATCCCACTTGGTAAGGGCCTCGGCAGCCGCACCTGTCAGACAATTTAAAGTGCCAGTGTCGGCATGGAGTGTTTTGTGTCCGGGTACCCACAACACACCAAAACCAGATAGTCCGGGTGAAAACCGGACTGGTAGCAACCTTACTTCCTTGCCTTGAATTGTTTGTCACTAAAATGTGTATTTCCCATCTCCAAAAGTTGTAAGATAGGTGTAATCTTTATGAGTTTCATTTGTCCCAGTTTTTTTTTATAACAATACATTTCATCCTTCCAGCATACACTGCCTTGTATGTGCATCCAGCTCTTCAGACGAGACGCTGCATATTATCACAGGTAATGAAGGATTCATTGATTGCATGTTTGCCATAAGCCTCCCCTCTATCACAGCTCCGAAAATCAATCACATGTAACGGCATGTGTAATTGAATACCCTGTTTGATTGCCCCACAGAGGCCAGGGTAGGCGGGTGAACCTGATAAAGAAACCACTTCTCATGCACCCTTTATGGCGAAAGGCACAGCGCAAAGATTTAGAGTGCCTGCGTTTTTGGAATATCCTTCGCATCAATCATTCACACAGAAGTTAGAGTGTCCTTGGGAATTCATTGATTATTCCTAGAATACTTTTTGTGTAATAAACTACAATCTAGCAATTGCTCCATCTTTGTTTTTTCATTTTTTCTCTCCCTATAAACGTGGAGCTGATGTCTGCAGACTACCAAATGCTGGTTTTCTTTATGGAAAGTGATCTGTACAAAGAAAAGAGGCTGTTTGTTCTGACTTGTTGGTTGGTTGTTATGATGATAAAGATATGCAATATCCTATCTTTTCATAGCTTGTCTAGTACATCTTTTCCTGCAGAAGTGTGTTGTATTTAGATGGGCAATGGATATGGAAGTGTGGTGGAAGATTAAAGGGCAACTGAAGCCAAAACTTTTTTTTTAGTTTTGGATAGATGGGAGAGGGAAGTCAGCACTCACCAAAAAAAAGCCTTTAAGATTTTAATGCAGTCATTGAGTAGAGAAAACCAGCATAATACCAATGTTTTGGGCCACAAAGCACCCCTTTCCAAAGGTGACATGCAAAATGTTTTTTCTACTTTGACCTCATTAAAAGTTTTTTGGTAAGTGTTGACTTTACATAGATACATAGTATTTGAGGTTGAATAAAGACACAGGTCCATCAAGTTCAACCCATTGCGTGTATGCATGTTACTCTGGATGTGTATGCTTGTGTATGAGTACCCTTGTGTTCTTAACATAACCTGTACCCCTGAATGTTTCGGTCTCTGAGGAAATCGTCCAAGTGTTTTTTTGAAAGATTCAATACCCACAGCTGAAATCACTTCCTGTGGCAGTGAGTTCCAAACCCTAACCGCCCGAACTGTGAAGAAGCCCCTTCGCCCCTTGTGCTGAAATCTTTTATCCACCAGTTTAAGGTGGTGGCCTCTAGTCCTTGTTATGGAGTTTACCGTAAAACGACTTTCTTTTTATGTAAGTTACTATGGTATCACCGTTAACCATGCACTACTGGGGTGTGGAGGGTCTGGTGTTGGATGGATTTTTCCACAGGTTTTTTAATTGTTGTCTTTGTCCCCATTTTGTAGATTCCCCCCAGTCTATTTGTCCTGGTGACCAATATCAGCGTTACAAAATACCATATATTGGTTTGTCACCAGAACACAAATGGATTCAAAATTTTCCAGTGGGGATCCCGTGACCATACTGATTAACAGGGATTTTCCTCACTTTGGAGGAATGTATTCTCACTTCCTGTTGTGGCAGGAAAAGGAAGTGAAGGGAAATATCCCCAATGGAAGACATATTGCAAAAAAAAGTATAAGGCCCCTTACAGATGGGCAGTCTGATAAAGTCCACCTGTCAGTTTTTCAAGCGGATCTGATCAGAAGCCCTAAGTTGGTCTGTGGGCAGCCAGATCTACAGTGTACAGACATACTTCTGTTTACATTCGATTACCCCTGACCAGGTTCAGAAAACCCAAATGGAACAGAGTTTTGACAGACCTGATCCTGATGGATCAGATGTAATCTAACGTAAATGGACACGTGTGTGTTTACATCCAACCCACCATAGACCTCACATGGGTCTGGTAAGTTCAATTTATTTCCCCCATCGCAAGACACAGATGCCACAACGGTGACATCTGATCCACACTGCTCCAATCAGCATGGAATCCGTGCTTGGATCCCTTGAAGATTGGAACTGACAGGCACCAATGTGAAAGGGGCCTTATTCAAAACGGAAAAAAAAATTGGCTTCAGTTCTACTGTAAGATTGTTCTAGAGTAGTGTTCTACAAACATGGATGCTGGATTCTTCTTCCAATCAATGTTTAAATTCATTGGGTGGCTGCAATTTATCGGCAACTCCCGCTGTCTCCAGCCTTTATGTTATAGTATCCACCTGAAGATAGCTTTACTTGCTCTTCGCTCATTGTACATTATTGATGTGACCTTGCTGCTGGAGGTCTGAGAGCATGTAGAGCAAAGCAACAGGTTTGCTTTAATGCCCCCCCCCCAACTCAGAAGCACATACTGGGGGCAGAGCTGAGTACTGGATATGGGGTCACATGGAAGGCTCTCTTCTCTTGCTTCCATTGACTTTACAGAATGTTAGGGGAAAGGGAAGAATCCACGATTGCTGAGGGTCATTAAATCGAACCTGTTGCTTTGACCTGCATGGTGTTTGAATTAAGAATTCAGTAAATAATTCAGTCTGTGAATGTGATTTATGTAATTATATCTTGTATGTACATGAAGTATTGTTGTCTGTAGCTCATCTTTTCTTTTTACTGTAAATTTGAAGTGTTTTATACATATACTTCAGTAGACTAGAATCGGTCTACAAAAAATTACTGAAAGCGACGACAGTCATGCACCTCCTAATTATGACACAACAGGTTGTTCTTGTCTAAACACTGAAGGACGTCTCAAACTGTGTACAAAGCATAGATGGAGATGTAAACCGCAATGCAGTACATCCGCTTCCATCTGTGGATGGATTTGTGCAAATAAAACTGCAAGTATTTGTATCGTGTTCTGTCCTTGCTCACTGCACTCATCCGTCAGTCTCTGGTGAAATAACATATGGATTGCTATCTGAGACAGCTTTGCATTCCTGCAGCCAAGAAGCTCTAAAAAACGTGGCTGAATTTTCAATCCAGCTGAAGAACAGCTTTTGATTAATAAGAAACCCAAATTTTCATGTTGACTTTGGTTAAACATGACAGCTTTGTATGGAAACGGACTTAGCGGCACAGCCTTTCTGCTAGTTTTCACTCAAGTATTCGTTGTCCGCTATGTAACTATAGCCCTCAGTATCTCCTTCTTCTGAATGGCCCTGAATCTGTGTTCTAAAAACATAGTCAACTGTGTTCCTTGGTTCCAGCACCACCCTCTTTCCATGCTCAGTGAAACCCCACCCACACATAGGAGCACAAGAGGGAGGTTGCACATGACAGAACCATGAAGAAGCTGCAGTCTAACGATCTTATTGCAAGGTATTTTGTAAACCTCAGGTTAACTGTACACAGAGTGGACTTTACAATAGCCTAAACTAAACGCCAGACAAATAGCTAAATACACAATTGAAATACACACATGGCAGCTGTTTATCTGCCAAAGGATTTTTCTTTCTGTTCATCCAGTCCTGCAATTTACACAGTCCTGCCATGCAGCACAACCAGACAGGTTTACATGCCTTTTCTCTGCTGCAGTTAAAGTGACATTAAAGGATAATTTCCCCCCTCCCCCCCATGTTAATTAAAGCACTTATCTTAAATGATGTCTCTTAATCCGATCTTCCTCTTCTTTCCTGATGTTTTCATGTGTCCCTCCAGCGGTGCGGCGGCTCTCCGATCCAGCGCTGACTCCTCTCTGCTTGCAGGCACTTCCGATCCAGCGGTGTCTGCATGCGGGTGCAGGCGTCCATAGACTTACCTTGCGTCTCTGCTCGTCTCCCGGCCGAGAATCCGAACTGCGCATGCGCCCGCCCCAAGATGCCTTGCGGCCGCCCGAAGTGTTTCAGATTCTCGGGCAGGAGCGTGCAGCGAAAACACGGTAAACAAGGTAAAAAAAAAATGTTTAAAACGTTTTGCCTATATCGACTGCTTCATAGCAGTCGATATAGGCAAAATAAAAAACATGGAGGGTTTAGAACCCCTTTAAGGGACACAGTTAGTTTACCTCCTCAGCCTAGCCTGTGATTGGACAGTGAAGAAGTAGCAGTCGACAGAGGATGTCCACACATCTAATTGACCCCAATTCCTGCCCCTCCCTCTCCCAGTACCACTGTACAGAACATTACAAGAAGCTGACATAAAGTCAAATTCCGATATATTTATATTAGATGCATTTAAAATACATGTAACTATTTTCCGGAGAACAATTCAAGTTCACTGAATTTGTCTTGCACAGCGTCATCTCCATCTTTTATAAATGCCAAAAAACTGTAATCATTATTGTGTGGCTCAGAATAGAGAACAAAGAACCATGGTGGATCATAAAGAATTTTCTAACGTTCTAAAGCTTTCTTTCTTATCACAAATCTCCCATTGTCCTCGGTTGTGATGCACACACAGCCATATTGTGTACTTGGCTTTAATGTTTAGGTGAGGCAGTAACTGTTAAAGGGTTAGCTCACTTTATAACAAATGAAAAAGGAAACTAACTCACAACATCGTCCTCATCCACCAGGTTCCTACTGCACATATCTGTAATAATGACTCTTGCTTACTGCTCACGCCAGCCAGTCCCTGCACTTCACTGCACAGCCCCTGAGGCAGTATAGAAACATAATGCGTGCAATGGGGAGCAATAATTGACCAACGAGAATCTCCTCTGAACAGCATCCTAGAAGAAAGAAAATATTCATATTGGTCAACGCGGTCACATGGCCATGCTGACCAATCACCATTTCCCATTGAAAGCATTATGTTGCTATACAGACTCTGGGGCTGTGTAGTGATGTTTTCAAGAGTTAGAACCATTATACAGGCTGGCATGGAAGGGGGACGAGGGTCACCATTACAGATAAGTGTAGCAGAACTGGGGGTGAGGAGGGTATTGTAAATTGGTTTGACGTTTTTTGTAAAAAGGTGAACTAACCCTTTAAAGTAATTGTGCAGATAATGGCTTCTGACTTTCTTGATCTGTATTCTGGTACCTTTGTTTGTTTCATTAAGTACTGAAGACAGTGGGCAGGTTGATCCTCTGTCTTCAGTACTCTCTGAGTCATAGCTATGTGTATCATGTGTTCTGCTGTCATTGGCTCCCTACTTGTTTGAGTCTATGAGTCAGAAACCTTTCAAGTCAGAGACAGTCAGACAGCTAGAAGTCTGAATGACACCCTACAGTATATTTCTCTAAGGAAAGATCTACTTTAAAAGATAGTTTAGTGCATTGTGGGATTTACACAACAATTTTTTAATGTCAAGACTTAAGGTGGATGAAGCCTTACTGAGTACTAGCGGTTCTCTCACATGTCATTTGGGGCAGAGGTTGAACAGGTATGCATTTTAAATTTAATTGTGGGAATTTACATTTTATTTGAAAATGGTTAAGAACTTGTGTACACAAGCGCTGTTTACTTTCATTTGACATGCTTTGAAAAAATGCCCATCAAATGCTGGTCATCAGAGTCCTATATATCTCAAAAGTACAGTGTGGATAACAGTTCTGAGGTTGCGTTTGAACTGCTTTGCATTGTGTTTCTCTGAATGCAGCATGTTTCTTATGTACCCCAGATTCCCCAGATCATACTCTGGGGAATATTAGCACACATGGTGAGCACTTTAAGGAAGCAGTCAACTCACAGTATCTTCTTTTCAAGGGCCTAATAGCCCACTTTTATTTAAACAAAAGGTCAAACATCCACATTGGATACCCCTCGCAGGGGGGGTTCAGCACAACATTCATGGGCCTCTTGCCAAATGAACATATGTTCAACCTCCCGGCTTCTACTCTCACTGTCTGGCTGTTTCGACCCACTGGTTCTTTGTCTGTTTCTCTTCATACTCGTCCTAACTTTAGTGCTGAACCAAACTTACACTGGTGATCCTCAGGCTCCTGGCTTTCCCAGCCTCACCAGTTCTCTCAGCCTCCCCGACTGTCTTTGGTGTGTCTCCAGCACACACCTAGCTCCTCTAACTTCTGGGTAAAGTCCTCCTGGATGGGAACCTTTCCTGCCTCCCAGCTGAAGCCCTAAACCCTAGCCAGCACCCTTACCATAAGGGCTGTGTACAACTGTGCAATCAACAAGTGCTGGTCACTACCAAAATATGGACCTAGGAATGTAGATCTCATCCCTCCCAATTCACTTTGAAATCTATCGGTTCCAGGATCCCAAGCAGAATCCAGCAAATCCAGAAAGAACTGAAAAGCCAGCGCCTTCCCTATAAAAACCCCTGCCTCTTGAAACCCCTCAACCCCTCTGGCTGAGAGTCCTAGGTGATCATAATCCAAAATTCCACCGTGGCATCTACACAAACCCTAACATGGCAAAGAATGAATGTGAAAAAAGGCTGAAGAACCTTTTCAAACTGTCTTAAAGTAGATTGATCCTGTTGTACAGTAGGTAGTATAGAAATCAATGTTAAAGGGGCAATTTTCCCCCAGAGATAAACCAAAATGGCATAGTTGCTATCAAACACATATCACAAATGATAATCTTCAGTACTAGCTTCCAGCTAAAGCGACACCCTCTTAGTCGAAAAAATGGCTGCTTTATCTGTTGTAATCACATGACCTGTGTAAGTAGGCTCTGCCCCTGTCTGTACTGTCTCATCAGTCTTACTGGTCACTTTGTAAGTGTAGCTATTTTCCACTAAATTGTGTCTGTTTCAAGTGCTAGAAGGTATATGCAACAGTCAGTCTAATAAGTAAAGCATACTTCACTAGAGGATCAAGCATCATAAAAGACTCACATGGCCTATTACTGTGGCGGTTGGAATCTGCCTGAGTGTCCTTGGCTAGTAATTTCCACCTAATCCATGCAGGTATGGAGCATGCCGGGTGGATTGTGCGCGCGCCCTAGGGTGTAGAGAAAATGGTACAGTGTTCAGAAACACATTCTCTTTCTGCATTTCCTCCATCGCACTGACTGGGAGAAGATTAATAGTGTTTTATTCATGATAAATGCCGGTTTGCCAGTGTAGCCTTACTCATTCTCCTGTAAGCATCTGTTCCCTCTGCAAACATCTGGCCATGGGTGATAAAACGCAAAAGAGCGCAGAGACAGAACCTGCATCAAACAGATGAGATCCTCGCGGAATGAAAAATAACCTGAACAAGGCTTCTTAAAGTAAAACTAAGATGTTGCTTCTGTGTGTCGACATCGTTCATAATTTAGCAGTGGAGAGGGATTATTTTCTCCCAGCTTTTGCGCTTACTAAAATACTGCAAACGTAGAATTCTATTCAGGAGCAGTATTAGATGAATATAACATTGAAGTGATCTTTGTACAGATTTAACACGGGTTTTAGAGGGGTTGGGACAACATCTAAAAAGGTTAATAAAAAATTACATGAAAAAATTGCTTAGTAGGTACGTAATAACAGGCAGAATAAAAGCAACAACAACATTTTTCAAGATGTCCTGATAGGGAAAAGCAGCAAACGTGTCATTTTTTAGCCACAAAGAAATGAGGTGAGGCTATAAACTAAGCACTAAGAAAGAAATCCCCTCTCAGGTGAATTCTTACAGCTATTCTTATCTACATTAAAATCCTTCATGTGGGCAGAACTGCCTATTACTTCATAAAATTACCTTCTTTTCTCTAGTATACATCTCCACAGCCCAGGACTAGCTTATGCAGCAGTAACAGTTGACTTCCTAGGTTTCCTTCTCTCACACAATGCATCCCTTTGGATGAGTATTTATTAATAAGGTTTAGCAGTAAAGTAGTCATTCACTAGTTAATGCAGTTTAACAGAGTGTGATTCACAGGAGAACAAGGGAAGTAAAAAATGCCTGGGTGCACTCAAAGCAGTTAGATACAAAATGGTTCAGTGGAAGAGGCTCACGGGTCTTGTAGTGAAGCAACACAGATACATTTATTGGTCAAGGTTTCAACAAGTCACTGTTGTCTTTCTCAAGATATATACTGTATATTATATATACATACATATGTTACACATATCTACATATTTTAGCTTCAGTTTGTTGCCCAAGAGTTGTGCAAATAGTGTCTGAAAGGAGACAACTACTGCTGTACTGTCTCTGTAGATTAACCATAGTGCTTTGGGAATCCTTTGTTATGTTTTAAATGTTTATTTGTAAAACTTTAAATAAAATTCTAGAAATAAAATTGACCCAAAACCTTTAATTCTCCTGCTCCGCCAGATATTATAAATTTAGGTGATTTTTTTCTTGGAAATGCCTTAAAATTTGGATTTCTGTACTCACTGTAAAATCCTTTTCTTGGAAGTACATTAAGTGACACAGGATTCAGACAATTGGGTTACACTGCCACCTTCAAGAGGATTTGGGCTCTGGCAAACCAAAACAAAAATGGTCCCCACTCTGGTATAACCCCTCCCACCCCCATCATGCCCCTGTTTTGAAACAAGCAGTGCTGAAATTAAGTCCAAAAGCAGTGGTAGAACCTTTGTCCCTCAATGAACGTTCAAGAAAAGGATTTTACGGTAAGTACAAAAATTCTGTTTTCTTTATCATTCATTGAGGGACACAGGATTTAGAGACAATTGGTATGTCGAAAAGCAGCCCAACTGAGAGGTGGGCAGAACAGCAAACAAAATGCTAACAGACTCGACCATCATAACAAAAACAATTTGGGGACTGCCCTCAGCTCAAAGAGCCCAATTCTGGCATCAGGGGAGGCCTGAACATCCACCTGGTAAAACTTACAGTATACAGTATGTAGAAGACCAGCTGGCATCCCTGCAAATCTGGGAAACAGTTGCCCGATGCCAAAAAGGAGCACTCACAGATCTGACTGTGCCTTCACAGGAAGGGGTGGATCTGATCCTTCCACACTCGAATGATAATTTGTCTGAGCCACCTAGAAATGGTGTAAAGAGAAGCTGGTTCCCTGAGAGGCTGAATTCACATTGTCAGGACATGAGTACAATTCTTTCCTCAACAGGCGGTCATCCAGATATCCCACAACTGTGATGTCCTGCGAGCATAGCAAGGCAAGCATAGGGGCTAGAACCTTTCTGTATGCGGGGTGCGAAAGACAGGCATTGTCTTACATGCTTGTTCTGCCCAATGTTTCATCCAAAGAGATCTCTGCATGTTAACTGATAGGAGACTCCTACAGGAAATAAGAAAGAAGAGATGGCTAACCTATCAGGAACAGCAAGCAAGACTTAACCAGGGACAGGCCGCGTCGATAACTTGTGAGCAGCAAAGTACAAAACAGCAGACAGAAGCGTGGTCAAAAACGAGCTGTGGTCAAGGGATACAGAAGAGCAGTAGGAAGGTCAAGACAAACAAGGTTGGTAATGTGAGATCAGGATACAGGATAACAGGTGCAGAGAACCGCTGAAGATCACTCAGTGTTGGAAGCTAGGATGTCTCAGCCCAATTGGCGCCAGCGTTCACAATGTTTTTTGTTTTGGATGGAGTAGGGGAGGGTATGAAACCCTCTTAGGTTTTATGGCTGTCCGAGCCCTTATTGGAGAAAATTCTCCTAACTTCCTTTCCCCATGACAATGTCATCCCCTGGACAAGAAGTGAGGAATAATCTCTAGCATCAACACACAGCAAAAAAAGCTTGTGGGGGCTCTATCCTTCCCCTACTCTGCTAAAAATACTGTTTTTATTGTTTGTGTGTTGGAGATTTTTGCTCACTTCCTGTCCTGTTGACCCATTGTCACTAAACCTGTAAGTGAAGTATAATATTACCAATGGGGCTGCAGAGAGTTGCAACAACAACAGGGTTTCTAATACTTGCCCTTTCTATCCAAAAGTGAAGATATTTTGCCTGGAGATATACTTTACATTTTCAAAATAGACACTAAGATAAAATAATGTTTATTTATTGACTACAAATGTGAAAATGCCATGGAAGTACTGGGGACTTCTTTATTAAGCCCAGCCACAATTACAGGTATTAAGTAGAACCTTATGCTTTGTTGTTGTCTATTTAGTATCTTGTTGTTGACAGACTTACACGCTGTTTTCAATGCTCTTTTTATTGTACCTCTCATCTCTACATAATTTATCCTGCTGAACTGGCTTTTTAATTCTTTTATGTTGTATTTATGGTCTTCCTGTACTTATGAAGTGGCAGTTATAAATAAAGAATTTGAAATGTATTTATTTTTTATTCATGCAAGGCTTAAATGTTTTCACTTATGCACTTCCCCTAGTTTTAGAGTTCACCCCCTTCCAAGTACAATGCTTCCTACTTTGGAATACAAGGGTGAAAGGTGTGCAACTGTCTTTTATTGCTGCATGAGAGCTACTTAGGATGATATGAGGATGTGCTTGCTTGGTCACATGTCCCACTATATCACCTAGTTTATGGCCCATTTACATAAACCATCCAGGCTCACTCTCAAATACAAGCTTGATGCCTTCTAGTGTACCATCTGCCGAATGAGAGCTGACCATTAGAAGCTATGCTCCATGGAGGTTGTATCCAAGCAATGGTCATTAGTACATGCCAGTAGTGAAATGACTAGCATTAGAGGAATCAATTTTTCTGTGTAGCAAGAGAAGAGATGGCCATTAGCAAAGTGACATAAATATCTGAGAAAAACACACCCCGTGATTAATCATGTATGGCTTCAGTGCTTTAAATCTGAAAATCTTACTCATTTTTCACCAATATTTTCAGAATTACATTAAAATAAAGAATGATAATAGGCCTTCTAAAGTCACAATGCGCAGTGTAGCAGTCAATCAGAAACCACCTGTCATCTGGACTACAATAAGCTGCTGAAAACAGTTGACTGCAATGTTATTAAATGGAGGAGTGTGAGTTTAAAACATTATCTATCATTCCATATTATTATTATTATACAGGATTTATATAGTGGCAACAGTTTGCGCAGCGCTTTGCAATATAAGGAAGACATTACAATACAATTCAAGACAAGATGGTAAGGATGGCCCTGCCCGTGAGGGCTTACAATCTGAGGGAGGGGCAAGTGATACATGAGGAGGTGTATATATTCTGATATATTCTGGGTTCTACTTATTTTAATTGTTTGACCGTATCCAATATGGAAAGACCACCCACCCACATTGCTAATGTAAGGACTTACCTTAAATTATGTCTCTTAATCCGATCATCTTCTTCTTTCCAGGAGTTTTTAGCTGTCCCTCCAGCGCTGGTGCGGGTCTCCGATCCAGCGCTGACCTCTCTGTCCTCCTCTTCTCTGATGTCCCACGGAGTCTGCGCGGGTGCACACTGCTCCATAGACTTACCTTGAGTCTCTCCTCGTCTCCCGGCCTAACATCTGAACTGCACATACGCCCGCCCCAAGATCCTTTGCGGCCGCCCGAGAAATTTCCAGATGTTCGGACGGGAGCGCGCGGCAGAGACACAGGTAAGTATTTTTTTTTAAATTGTTTTGCATATATCTACTGCCTGCTAGCAGTAGATATATGCAAAAACAAATGAGGGTTTAATAACCCTTTCAGTCTCCCTCTCAGTCTCTTGTAAACTCTGCTAAACCTTGGGAAAGCTAGAGAACTACAGCATGTTGTTCTGCAGAGAGACATTTAGAGTAGGCAGTTTTGGCTTGTTTCCTTTTAAAAAGGGATTTTGATTGTTTAATTAATGCTGGACAGGCTACGATCTATTTTAATGTATTGGTTTTCACACTGGATTATAAGGAAAATTGGTTATCATTCTATCATTTTGAAACCCCGCAAATTGATGTGTGGACTCTTGCCACCTTTGCAAAGAAAACCCCACCTGAATCTGTGTACCCTAAGGCTGGGTTCACAGCTGGGTGTTTTTCAGCGCTGATTGAAGCGCTGAAAAACGCTCAGCAAGTGAAATCCCACAATTTCCTATGGGCATGGTTCCCACCTGGGCGTATTGCAGCTCGTGGAAACACGCTGAAAAACACCCTACATCCAAACAAGTACAGGAGCTTCTTTGGGGCGTATCTCCGCTCGTATACATTGGTATTCCCGAGTGTGGCTCGGGGTTAACAAAGCGGTTAACTCGGGAATACAGCATAGGTCTTACCTTGTCCGGATTCCCCGCTGTGTTCTCCGGCCGCTGCCGTCTTACGGGTTCCGTCCCTTGCGAGCGTCCGTGTCAAAGGGGGGCGGAACCGGCGGGAAGTTTGAAAGTAAAAAGAAAAAAAAGATAGAGAAAATAAAGGGGAAAAAAATCATACCACCAGGGAGGTATAAAAACGAGCGTCGAACGCGCGTTTTACTGAACTAAAAAATGTGCTAAAAAACAAGCTGAAAAAAACGCGCCTATAGTACGCCCAGGTGTGAACCCAGCCTAAGAGTTTGCAAAAGCAAAACTGCTAGCATTACAATAGATCTATATTTTTCTACAGATATATTTGTTTCTACCACTTGCAAGATATCTACAATCCTGACAGTCGACCTTTTGGCTTTGTTTTTAGTTTCTCCATTCTTGTCCTTGAAAAGTAGACACATTCATCTCCTCCATCTATTTTGTATTTAGACGATCACATTTCTTTCTGACATACTTTATTTCTACATTTGCCTTTTTTTAACTACCACCTTCTAAAGTGGCAGAGCAGACCAGGGTCTAAGGTCATCTTGTACAAGGCCAACTAACACACAGCTCAGATTCCTTAACTGAAGTGAAGATTTATGTTTGCAGTTATGTGCCTACTGATCTTTGGTTCTTCTTTTGAACCAAAATTTTCAAAGCTGTTAACCTCTGTTGCTTTATTTTATGATGTGTTTAATGATGGAACATGATAGACAAGCCCCTTTGCTGTACAGCCTGTCGGATACTGCTCACAAAGTGGTAATTTGGCCTTAACCCAATCTTGTCTAGGGGGTCTTGAAAAATAATTCTGCTTAGAGAATTTGGCAAACATACCGTATTTCATTAAAGTAGATGCAAAGCCTAACTGAATCACAGTTTTTTTAAGAACAGTGTATGATAAAAAAAATTACCATTTTTTAAAAATAAATTAATTGTTTTAAAGTTTTTTTTATCCTTTGTTGCATCTCAGTACTGCTGATCTCCTGCAGGCTCGTTGTATAAACATCTTGTCTACATGCAGTGGTGTATTTAGGTTTCGTGCTGCCCTAGGCAAAACGAAACTCGGCACCCCCCCCCATCTAGCAAGACATTTTGCGTATTCTTTCAAGTCGCATCTGACAGATTGCGCTATTAGGCCTTATTCACACTGCTAAGAGTCGGCTCGTACAGATCCGTGGGACGTGCACAGCCGTATCGGGCCGTTCCCGGGAAGGACAGGTGCTGCGTGTGATTTGTACGCAGCAGCCTGTTCTTCTCTATGGGAGGACGCAGCTGTACGCTCACCTGAACTGCACGTCCGTGTGGATGTCCGTATTCGTACACAGACAGGATGGATCCTATCTGCGTCCGAGCATGGACACCCGCACCAGCACGGATGTTTATGGGCCAACTCTGAAGGCCGTGACACACTGCACGCAAAGCCGTGCAGAGCGAAGCAAAGCTGTCCGGCTTCGGAGCTTTGTGTGCTGTGTGTGAGCTGAGTGCAGGCACATGATTGACTGCACCTTCAGCCAATCGGCTCCTGCATAACAACCAGCCAGACGTCGCATCGCAACACGCCGGTTTATACGCGCGAGCCGATTGGCTGAAGATGAAATATTTCATCTCGGCACGCTCAGCTACGCGAGCTCTCGCAAGCTGAGGTGCCGGGAAGAAGATTACATGACACACTGCTCGTGAAGGCAGCGCGCCACCGCTCCACGCTTCTTCGCGTGCAGTGTGTCACAGCCTTAAGCAGTGGGAATGAGGCCTTAGTGTTGCAGGGAAGCCGGGGTCTCAAGTATGCTGTAAAGGATCTCTGGTGGGCACTGCAGGATGTCAGGCTGAGACCACCAAAGACCTTGCAGTGCCCATCTGAGTTCCTGCAAACCCCACAAGAGCCCACCATAGACCTTGCACAGAGACTTTAAGGTGGGCTGTGCATGATCTATTATGGGCTGTGGAGGGTCCCTTTCCCTGCACACATGCTGCTCTTCTTACCCTGCAGCTCCCCAGCCTGCTTCCATTCTGCATCTTGCTTCCAGCCTGCATCTTACTTGAGCCGCCCGCAGCCTACGCCGACCGGGGCCGTGTCTATCTCGGTCCAATCCCATCTGCAGCCGCGATGCTTCTTGGAGCCGCCATCCCATCTGTAGCCTCCACCGGCCCAGGTCCGCGTCTTTCTGCAGCCACCAAATCTTCTTGGAGCGGCACCGCAGCCTCCGACGGCCGGGCCGCTTCTCCCTCGGCCCCGGCCACGCCTCCTCATACACGCTGCTTGATCTTGTGCGCCCGGCTCCTTGTTCGTCCCCAGCTTTCCTCTTTGCAGGGGGGCAAAAAATGCCGCTCCCCTGCAAAGTGCCGCTCCAGGCAAACGCCTTGTTTGCCTCGCGGTAAATACGCCCCTGTCTACATGCATGCTCTAAAAATATATCTGCATGGAACTTCTCAGGGTGGGTTTCCTGATGGTGGCAACAGCTGATCATACCTGTGTGTTGAAACAGCCACTAGTAGTCTCCATGGAAAGCCTTTGTGACTGGGTGACAATGAAGGAGCACAGCTGAGAGTCAGGAACGGAGTGTTGTCATCCAACAACATGAAGTGCCTGAACAAGGACCTTAATGGCAGGACCATTATGTAATATTTTAACGATATTGGTGATATTGAAAAAGATTTATTACATTAACATGATTTTAGTGATTGTTTTTCCATATTTTTACTGCCTAGAAAGTTTTACAAAAATATTGCAGCCAATTAACCCTATTGTGCTTAGGAAAAGCCTTAAAATACCAAAGCCAGTTTTAGGTTGGGAGGATCGCAACAGTACCATATCCAATGAACCTGTGTCTAAAAGTGTTTAAAAAATACTGCTACCAATTAACCCAGTCGTACCTGGGTATAGTCACAAAAGCACTATAGCCAATTAACCAAATGCCTAGGGAGGGTTGCAGAAACTCTGTAGCCAATTAACCCAATCCTGATTTTGGGAGGGCTGCAGAAGTACCATAGGCAATTCATCTGATCCTGCCCAGGGAAGGTCTCAAAACCACCCTGGTTTTTGCATTTTGCTGTGTTTGCAGCTAAGGCACCGTCTCATCATTACGAGCTGTTTATGAATAAAATCTCATGATGCTCATTAGTCACTTCCCGCTGGTGACAGCCCCATACCTTAACTGATACAAGAATCTGGCTGCGCGATATACAGGAGGTGTATATCAAAGCAAGAGTGTGGGAGCCGATGAGCTCCTTCCTTTTCTTTCTGTTTATTTTCTTTCAGGATAATAAAGCATCTAATGGAGCAGGAACACAGATGAAATTCTATTTGCTTCCACATCCAGCTGCTGCGGGAGAGGCCTGCAGCTTTTTAGATTATGGAAGTTTGGTGGAAGGGTTAACCTCTTCTGCTGAACACACTGGGACAGAAACACATTATAGATCAAAGCAAAACTCCAGACAAATGACAGAATACACAGGTGAAATACATAAATGTGGACTGCCAAATTATACTTCTGTTTAGCCAGTCTCGTGATTCAGGCACCACTGCTAAACTGGATAGAGTATGGACATTTGCAAAGAGAAGGTAAAAAAAAATCTAATACATACAGTACATATGTATATACAGGCAAGCAACACTAAACTCTCAATGTAAAGGGTATCTGTGGTCAAATCTAAAAATAAATCTGTATTTCTCTATTGAATTTCCATAAGTTCTATCCCACTCCTAATAACCATATGGATCTAGAAGTCTGCAAACTCTTTTATTGAAGATGTCCATAGGATGTACTTCCTCAATGCACTGACACAATTTCACCCAGCCCTCTGTGAATATGTACTTCCTTGTGCCACAGCTTTGAACAATGTAACACTATCATTGTTTTCTGGAAGCAATGCATTATAGGATATGTAGTCTTGAGAAATTGAGATTGCATTACAGGGGAAGGGACACAAAGCACACTGGGAAGCCAAGAAGCTGATGAAAGTGATCAGCAGACAGAAGGCAGCACTCACTACATAAAAGGGATTTTTTCTAATAACTTTGATTGCATTATCAAAAACAACTCTAGTATGTATTCCTATTACAATGCTGATGTTAAAACAGGATAGTATATGCTGGAACTTTAGATCTCCTTTAAGCCTCATTCACATGGGCTTTTAGTGCCCACACGTGTCAAGAATCTGCAGATTCTTGCGGCCGTATTAACGGGTACTTCCGGGCAGCTTTGGCCGTTCAGTCTGAACAAACCAATGACATGCTGACAAGAGCCACAGCTGTCCACCACTGTTCGTATGTATCTGCACATCTGCTAGGGACAGATGACCGGCCTTGGACATAGACAGATTAGGTTCAGGGCCCATCATCTGTCCCTAGCTTCAGGTAACCACCTGTCATTCCAGCGGCAACAATCCGCAGATTCTTGCCGCATGTGGGCACTCAAAGTCTGTGTGAATGAGGTCTTACCCTATTTTAACCATATAACAATGTAATAATTCATAAACACAATTATGATTTGCGTTGCTTAAATTAGAGACTTTCAATCTTATCTGATGGTTGATGCATGCTTCTGCAATGGACAAAATTTAGTTCTTGCTCGGTTTGCGATTGCTGTTCCCTCTCTTTTCATTGTCTGCCGCTCTGTTCTCACCAAAAGTCACATAGTCAACAAATTCTTTCTACATATCCACTTCCTGCAGCCTGACTTCCTGCCAACATTACTTTCTGTTTAACCAGCCCTTTCAGACTAGATAGGCAATTTCATTAGTATTTAAACAGATACTGACTGAATAAAACTTGCTGAAATAACACCCTTTAATATCCAAATGGTAGCTAAAAATGATATTCCACATTTGTTATATAAATCATAAAAATTGCCATAGCAACACAGACCCGTCCACAGATTGCTGATATGAAAATAAAGTATCATTGAATCAATGAAGTCATCTGCACATCCTACCCTCTTGTAAGCATGTCCATAGTGTTAGACAGCCAGCACTCAGCAAACAAAATGGGTGGGGAGAAGCTTGCTGAACCTTGTGCAGATTTTGACTTTCAGAAAGTTGAAAAATTTACAGGAATTGCTGACCACTATGGTGGCAAAGAAGAGTGGAAATGGATAGCACAGACACTTTAGGGTGCCAGCAATGTGGCAAGCATGGCCAAAGTACAACTTTGCTTTTAAAAGCCAGCTTCTAGGCCGTCTATTTAGGACACATTGATGAAATGTAAAATGATTAGTTTTATCAACTAGCTTTCATCTGTTTAATTAGAAAAGTGCCACTTATACTACCATAACAGCCTGTAAACATGTCAGCAAATCGACCTCTCACAAAAGAGGCATTTTTTTTCGTACAGCGAAGCTGGTCATCGAACATCTTGCTGATGGTGTGACTCAACAGTATCTTATGTACTTGCCCCAGTGGAAATACATTGTTAGCTGTCATTTCACCTTGGGAAGCTCATTTTAAAATTCAAAGAACCCAGTGATAAAATAAGTACGCTTGTCCTAGGTCAGTAACTCAAAATCAGCACACTTTTACAATGATAACAATGGTGATATCATTTATTTTAATTAACTCTTAGCAGTGTCCTGTTATTTGATGCCCATAGTAATGTACATAAAGGTAGAAGCCAAACAAGTTTCCCTTACTCTTTAAAAGTGAACATTGTAGATTTAAAGTGTATCTGAACCCAAAAGCAAAAATGTAATATATTGCAGCTCACCCACCAAATGGAACGCAACACAGAGGAACAGTATAAATCCACTTGGGGTCCTTGGCTTTATTTCTGGAATACGACCCCATATCTTCAGGCCAGCTCTTCCACTCAGGTTGAACTTTTGCTGAGCCTGCACATAAAGCGTGTAGCTGGTACTTATTTGTAGTTACCCTTCTCTTGGAGGTTTGGCGCCTGGTCCTTAAGGGAGCAGAAACCTATTTCTCTGACTCCTGCTTTCCCTCATATCTATTTTTGTATCTTTCTCTGTCTGTCTTATCTTCTCTTTTCTTAATATTTAAACCTTTAGTTACAAATGCCAATCTTATTCTCACTCCTAAACGGGGGTGTAAGTGTATAGATCCCCACCACATGTTTTCCCACTTTGAATGAAGTACCTGCAACTCACGGGTATCTGTATGGTGGTCATTCTATATGCTCAGCTGTTTGTTTCATTATGCCGTTCTTGAGGAGTCCTACTGTATGATTTGCACTGGATGACTAAGAAATGTTTCAAGTGTTATTCTTTGATGGCAATGGACACCATGTGTACTGTTCATTAAATGCAAAAAAGAATAATACATATATATATATATATTGAAGCTAATCAATCCCTAGATGTGGTGGCTGCATTAGTTTTTTTATCTTTTGCCCTCTATTTTTCTGGACATCTAAGCAGCAAGTCTTCCTTTTATTTCCTTTACCAGACCAAGCTGTCCAAAAGTGTCAGCGAGATGGTTGAGACAAACCATTTAGCACTGACGGGAGCTTACAATGGTCAGCTTTTATTTATGTAAAACCTTTATCCCAAAAGGAAAAAAAACTGTTTAAAAAGTTCAGCTTTAATTTGTTAGTCCATCTACATCTGCTAGTGCATCCAAAACTACCATCCACAGGTTAGCAATGCTGCTATCCAAGGGTGACTCCATTGCTTTTCCATAGAGGGGAGACACCCTTAAAGGTGCCCATACGACTTATGATTATCGGCTGATTTGCGTATGCGATCGCGTTTTCGTCCGATATTCGTTAGGTTGATGGGCAGTGTACAACCGCAAATACTGTACATCCGATCGACCTTTGACTATCCAGAGGGTTAGAAAACTTCGATCGATAGTACGATTTTCGCAAGATTGGTGATGTTTCAGTACGTCAAAATTCGTACGATTTACACTGCTAATACGCAAATGAAAATACGTGTGCTCAATTACCGCAATTCGTCCAGGTGTTTATTTTTTAACTACCGCTGATTCAACCTTGCGATAATAGGGGCAGGATGGGGCCGTTGTATGAAAATCGTACGACGGTTCGATCATCGGACGAAAATTTCCGTCCGACGATCGCAAGGTGTATGGGCAGCTTAAGACAGGAAATGTGTTACTGACCAGATCGCCAGGTGAAAATAAAGGGAGAAAAAAACTTAAAAGAAGAAAACTAATGCAGCCACCACATCTAAGGACTGGTAAGCTGTTCTATATTACATATTTTTCTTGGATTTAGATAAACTTTGAACTCCAGCTGTGCTTTAACTAAACATCCCAACATGCCTCTGCTTATGGAAGTTATGTCTATAAATGTCAGTCTTGCAATGCCTCATGGGACTTGTAGTTCCACAACAGCTGGACGGCCGGAGTTATCTACCCCTGATCTAGTGCCTGTGGCTGCCCACTCACTGATTAAATCCTGGTGTTTGCTGGGATCCTTATTTTCTGAATGGCAGTGCCAGCTTGTGAACATGGAGGCCAGTTGTTTCCCAGCCCTTAAAGGAGAACTATGGGGTTCTATCTTTTTTTTATGAATGCTTTCCTTAGGCTAAATAAGTAAATAATGTAATTTACTCTAATTAGCCAAAATGCACAGTAAGGCTGTAAACCCTTATTTAAGGTGGTGGGCGGGGCTAAGCTCCGCAATGAGAAGACATCCCGACGTATCTGACGGGATCCTCCCCACTGATGACTGACAGTGATTCTTGAGAGCTGCTGCGCGTCCACAAATATATGGACATGCGCAGCAGCTCTCTCCTTACCTGTACGTCCCCGTGTGCCAGCTCCTTCCCCCCCCCTCTCTCTCTCTCTCCCTGCTGACACTGACATACTAAAATGAGCGTGGATCGCTGGTGACAGAGGGGAAGGGGCTCTCTCTCTTCAGCATTTACTACAAATGGGAAAGTCCATATATGGTAAATGATGTCATTGGAGATCCCTGCTGATCGGATCCGATGTCCAGTGACATCGGATCAGTGGAATGCATTAATAAAAAAAAGATATAACCCCATAGTTCTCCTTTAAAGTTATATAGATGAACAGCACATAAGCATGTGGAAAGAGCCTATGCTGAGCACAATTTTATTGTATTTTTTTTTTTTTGCTATATGGGTCTATTCTTGCAAATATTAATCATCTTTTGCCGCAATTTTGACCCCCTTTCAGCAACATTGCACTGTTGAAATAATTAGATGGATTGGAAAATTCCACTTTGATGAATGATCACTGAAGATTTTGATTGACCAGCATCATTTTTATCACCTTTAACAAAAAGAAAGAATTATTGGTGTCATTTTAGGGCAGCAAACCAGTCAATCAAAGCACAAAATGATCATTTTTACACAGACAGTTGACTGCTTTCTATCTGAACAACTTATGTAATTTAAATGTATCTATTACAGGATCATATTTAATGGTTGATCAGGTTAAAATGGAAAATTCTGATGGTTTCCCGGACAATCGGTGTGTGGTTCTATCAAATGATTCATTTTGAACATTGATTAAGATGGTTGGGTTGAGTGGCTGTTTGTATGAAAATACGGATGCACTGATTCTGGGTTTTTTCGGTATCGAGTACGAGTACCCATAGTTATCTTTCAGGACTCGCCGATACTGAGTATCGATACAGGTACTTCCGCTAGCATGGAGCCGACTTTCTGGGCAATCATTCCATTACCCGCTGCCCGGCTTCCCGATTGCCAGAAAGCTGGCTCCATGCTGTTTGGCCAGCTCGATGCTGATTGGCCGGGAAGCCAAGTTATCAGCCAATCAGCATTACCTGCCACCCAGCTTCCTGATTGGCTGGGAAGCCGGCTCAATGCTGTTTGGCTGGCTCGATGCTGATTGGCTGGGAAGCCAGGTTCCTAGCCAATGAGCATGGAGCAGGCTGTTTGGCCAGCTCGATGCTAAAGCCAGCTTCCAGGCCAATCAGCATAGAACTTCACAGCCAATCAAGAAGTCAGGGGGCAGGTCATTACCCACCGCCTGGCTTCCTGATTGGCCGGGAAGCCGGCTCCATGTTCCCCCATCGCACTGCTGGTCAGAGGAAATCTCCCTCTGACCGGAAGTTCCGGTATCAGGGGTTAGTATTAGAGCATTTGGGCGTACTAGTACTAGTATCGGTATCGGTGCAGCCCTATGTAAAAAAAAGATGCCTTTATGGCTAGTATATAAGGCTTTCCTGAACTCTAACTCATGTGTGCTACTGACTAACCTATTGTTCCACCTATTGTTCTGTATTGTACAGAGACTCTGCAGTCACCATAGTTTTTGTTTTTTTTTTGTTTAAAGATAACAGTATTTTATTAGTATTGACATTAAACTATGGATGCATCGATATATCGGCTGTCGAAACATATCGGCCGAAAATTGCACTTTTGGCTAAATGCCAAATTTGGCTAAGTGCCATTTTCCAGCCGGCCGAGCGCTGCGGGACAAGAGCGCTGTGAGCGGGCGGCGTCTCTCCTCCCACACCGCTCGTCGACCTATCACAGTGCGGCAGAGCGGTGTGGGGGCGGAGACAGCGCTGTCACAGGAGGCTGGGCTCTCTTCTCGCACCGCTCACTCAGCCTCCTGTGACAGTGTGTGTCAGAGAGGAGAACAGGCTACATACACTCAGCGATCAGTGATTGCTGTGTGTTTGTAAATAATTGAGGATATGGTATGTGTACTATATCCTCAGGACAGTGTCTTATTTTCGGGGAAACACGGTATGTAGATGAGTGAAAAGCACTCACCTCATAGTTCTTTAAAAAATGTAAAAAAATTAAAATAAAAACATTTTCGGTTTTCGGCCTGACAATTTTTTCATTTTGGTTTTTAAATTTCTATTTCGTTGCACCTCTACATTAAACCATACAATAAAGTCCATAGTCAATCACATAATGACATACACAATCAGTCATGATTGCGGCAAAGAAGTGACATTTGAACTTTTATAAGTTTTAGAATGTCATAAACTTCTGTAGATAGAAATAGAAAAAAAATGTGTGCAAACAATAAAGATGAACTCCAGTCAAATACGGAAGAAAACAGCATTTAAGCCAGCTGTACATTCTTTAAAAAAATGTAAATGTATTTTGACAACTACTACCTGTATCTGTCTTGATATCAGCCTCCTGTCCTCCCCTACACAGCACCACTCAGGATTACAAACCCCACAATAGTTTACATTTGTGTTTTCCAAATGCGTGTATGCCCGGAGTTCAGCTTTAAATTACATAATCACTTGTTCGGTAATTATATAAGAAGTGGCTAATGTTTAACACTGAACTCCAGGCAAACAGCCAAATACACAGATGAAATATGTATAAGAGAGCTTTTTGTATTCTTCTTGATCCAGTTGTAAGGTTTACACAGCTCTGCTACGTGGCATAGCTCTATCTAGCAGGGAAGGAGACCTGATTTTTCATTACAGAAGTTACTCATACAGGTCCCCGTCCCACCCCCATGGTGTTGCAGGACAGTGAAAGTAGAGGCAACCAACTCATGGACGTGTCTCCCGGTCACCCTGATCTTTCCTCCTATCAGCATGCTGATTTACACTTCAGCACAAGTGTTTGGCTCTTTGTGCGGCTTCTCTCTACTCCATCATGAGCTCTGCTGTACAGGGACTGATAGCAAGTCCAATTCAAGTGTTTACACTGCTAGCATTTAAATACACAAATACATTTAAGGATGTATTGATGAATTACTGAGCTGAAATTGTTTGTGTCTTTTATATCTGCCTGGAGTTCAGCTTTAAAAAACTATGACTGTTATGCCTTTTTCTGTTCTCAACCATATCTGCTCTATTGCACACATTGTCCATACAAAGTAACAACTTTGCTCTATAGGTGGCACCCTAGCAGGCTGTATACTTCTTACCCTCACTACGCTGATGTGGGGTCCTGAGAAATACCCTATCCTTCCAGGTATATGGTAACAAGTGACACACTCAGCCTCCCAATAATGCAGCACTGAGTTGTCAGTATTGGGGCTTAAGTCCTGACAAATGTAAGCTTACTGAACCCTGTGCAGGTCTAGATTTTCAGACTGTTGACCCATGGACGGGAATTTTGGGGTGCAGGAGAGTGTAGAGAAGGTTAGTACACCCTTTAGATGGTGCCGTCTAAGGGAACGTGTTAGTTTGCCTGATATAGACAAAGTACATATTACTCTAAAGAACAGCTCTGGGTAATACTTGTATTATCCCTTGCAGTGGGGCTACCCCTGCACTGCAAGGATTACCTGCTCGTTTTCATCAAGGGACTAAAATAAAAAAGTTATACTCAACCAAACCTCGGAGGCAACCGGCTGCCACAGCACTCCCTCCAGCCTCTTTACTCCTGCACTGCAATTGTATGTCCCTCGGCGTCCTCACGTCCAATACACAGTGTATAGGACGAGATGACTTGAGGATCCTTAGACCGCTGCAGCAGAGTGGCAGCGAGGCTGGAAAGACCGTTCTAATAGCAAGCCGGCTCAAAGAATCGGGTGAGTATAATTTTTTTCTTTTAGTCCCTAGACGAAAAGGAGCACTACACCCCTGCTGTGCGGGGGGTAGTCCCACTGCAAGTGTTAATACAAGTTTTGCCCCGAGTTCTGCTTTAAATGTACATGTACAAAAAAAAAAATACCAGTTAAGGTGGTTAAAGATTCATTAAAATATCCTGTATTGTAAAGCCAGACCAAGGTTTATAAAAAAATGGATGGCTAAGCGATAGAATGGCTATATAGAAAAGATATGGCAACCCTGGGCACCAGACTCTTCTCCCCAGACCTTTGACAGACACCTCTAACACATTGTACTTACTCGATCGACTAGCTGAATGATTGTGTCACCCTCTCCCCCTCAGCCATCTTTCCATCTCTCTACCCTGTCCACTCCTTTCTTTCTTCTTTGTTCCTTTCATCCTCTCTGTAACTTTGACTACGGTATTGGCCTCCCTTCCACAACATTCCTCAGGGCGATATTACTTCCAGTACAGTTTATGCCACCCATATATAACTGTTAACAATTGTCAATTGTAACAATGTATTTATAATTATCCTGTAAGCAGAATTTACTGGTATTGTAATACCACATATTATAATACCTCTGTTCCTTGCAATTCGAAAATTCCTTTCAATTGAAAATAACAATAATAATCTTTAAAGTGACACTAAACTCAGGAGTTAAATCCAAAAATACATTCCAGTACCTTAACTATTAACAAAAATGTATCTTATTTGTGTATCAGTCGGCTGTAGATCCTCCAATCATCTCTGAATTGGCTGACACCGGCCTTCCTTCTGGAGGGTTTTACTTTTGTTCCCCCCTGCGTGTGTTGTAAAGTAGCCACCGCTCCAAGCTCGCTTCAGTGATGGAATACAATCTCATGTTTAGTTTAGTAATTTGTATCGAGATTGTAGTCCATCACAGGAGCGAGCTTGGAGCTGTGACTACTTTACAACACACACAGGGACCATGGGGAACAAAAGTACAATCAACAGCACTACGATCAACCCCTGCCATCAAGCCAGGGTACTCGGTGTAATCCTTGACTCTGAGCTCGCCTTTCAGCCCAACTTCCAATCACTATCCAAATCTTGCCGACTCAAGTTCTCTAACATTTCTAAAATACGACCCTTTTTAACAAATTAAACCACAAAGCTTCTAATTCACTCCCTTATAATCTCTCGTCTCGACTACTGTAACTCCCTCCTTGTTGGCCTACCAATAAACAGCCTATCCCCCCCTTCGGTCTATCATGAAAGCTGTTGCCAGACTTATCCACCTTACCAACTAATCAGTGTGTGCAGGGCCCTCCTAACCCTATTGTACCGAAATTGTATTGTATTGTAAACTGTATTGTAACTGTACTGTCTCCTCCATTTTGTAAAGCGTAATCCCCTGTATAACAGTGTTTGTAAAAGAGGCTGAACTAAGAGCCAGTCAGGTTTGCTGCATGCATATGTGTTGACAAGAGTAGAGGGCATAAATACAAACTTTTCAGTCTACTGCTCCTCCGTCACTGTCCAATCACAATCAGGGGGAAGGGAGGTGACCAAGCTTTTTTGCATAAATGTAGTTCAGAAAAGTCAGGTCACCAGGTTGGCTCGGCTTTCTTACAGGGCTGTGTAAATTCCAGGACAGAATGGAGGAAAATTCAAACCTTGTGGCAGGTAAGACATAATTTATATGCATTTTGTTCTGCGTATTTAGCTGTTTGCCTGTAGTTCATTCACTTGCATAACTTAGAAAAATAAAAAAAAAGTTGTGGCTGCTGTGAAAGTTAAGAAGCACGTTTGCGGGCTCGTATTGTAGACCTTGAAATAAGTCACATCATACAGCTAAAGTGGGAAGGAAAAACTGATTTATCACTGGCACTGCCAAACAGTTTGTTAGCATAATGATGAACTATAAGAGCAATGGATGTAAAATCTTCAGTCTTGTCCCTTTGTAATGCCATATGCAAATGAGCCAGTTTATGTTTTTTATGTTTCATGGAAGAGGCAAGCGCATTTGTCATTTCTGTCTCTGCTGTATTCAACGGCTCGTGAAAAGTTTCAGATCATTGTGGAGTTTCTGATGCTAATGTCCTTGCTAAGTATAAACTGCTGTAAATCTACATTGCTGTGCTAGCAAATGGATTTAACCAAATTCTTCTGATGTAATAAAGAGAACAGGTTCCAACTAGGGTTATACAAGAAACTGAATATTTGATATTAGGGATGCACTGATACCAGTACTGGGCATTTTCACGAGTACAATGCCTCGATAGTAAGTGCCGTTATATGCGCTTTAAACTTTTAAATAGAATTGGCTGCCGTAACCTCACAGTAGCCTTGTGGGGATGTCGTGGTGGCTGTTTACAGTGCTGGTCTCCGGCCACATATCTCCTCCTCCTTCCTGCCGCCTGCACAGCCATGATGAATCTCAGCACAGCCTTGGTGAGACCCGCACCTGCCCGGACAGCCCTGGTGAGACCCGCACTTGCCCTCACAGCCCTGGTGTGACCTACGCCCACCTGCGCAGCCCTGGTGAGACCTCACAGAGCCCTAGTGAGACACCGCACAGCTCTGGTAAGATCGCACACAGCCCTGGTAAGAACGTACACAGCCCTGGTGAAACCCTGCACAGCCCTGGTGAGACCGCACACAGCCTTGGTGAAATCACACACAGCCTTGGTGAGGCCCAGCACATCCTTCTGAGACCCTGCACTGCCCTGGTGAGACTACACACAGCCCTCGTAAGACCCTGTGCAGCACTGGTGAGACCCTGCTTAGCCCACCCTGCACAGCTCCTCTGAGACCGTGCACAGCCCTGGTGAGACCTCACACAGCCCAGGTGAGACCATGTACAGCCCAGATGAGACCCCACATAGCCCTGGTGAGACCATGCACAGCCGCCTGAAACCCCGCACAGCCGGTGAATCCCTATTTGATATGAAGATTTAAATTTACACTGCTGCTCAGTCAACTGCATTATTTCACAACTGACTGTATTACAGTATAAAATAATAGAATAATGTATTTGACTACATGCCTCTTAACTATATCACTCTGTTTTGCCCACTCAGGATTTAGGAGACCGTGTATGAGATCATGCAGCTGGCAGAACAGCAGCTATTAGACTTAAAGTACCACTATCACTAAAAATGATTGTTTGCAAATAAAAATAATATGCTCAAGGACATGATTACTTTTCTTTATTTTATATTTTTTTCACATTTTATTACTAAAGCTTGTATTTACATATTGGAGCCCTTGAGTTTCCCGAGTGTGTGGTATATGAAACCTGCAGCCACCTTTAGTTGCCCACTTTTTATGTCTGATGCCAGTTTACTAAAGTTAAGTTAGATGACTGTCTACCAATCTGGTAATTTTCTAATTACTATGAGTTACGCGCAGACATTTATTTATTTAACGTCAACAATTTACACAGTGCTTTACATATTGTACATTCACACCAGCCCCTGCCCTTGAAGAGCTTACAATCTAAGTTCCCTATCTCGCATGCATGCAGGGCTGATTTTAGAAAGGAGCCTTCCAGCATGTCTTTGGAGTGTGGGAGGAAACCAGAGTACCTATGCAAACTCCTTACAGATAGTGTCCTGACCAGGATACAAACTGGGACTCCCAGTGCTGCAAGGCAGAATTGCTAACCACTAAGCCACTGTGCTGCCCCAGACATCAAATTTGAAACACTAGCAGGGCTATTCACAAAAGGGTGAAGAGTTTGGAGAAGGCAGGAGAATTGAACAATCTAGGCCAAAATTGCTGAACTGGAAATATTCTCCAATTCAGCTCACTTTCCAGTTCAGCTATGTTGTCCTACATTCCAGTAGATTTTGGACACGTTGGAAATGCTGTTTGATTGCTGTTGGGTTTCTGCATAAGGAGCCAGGTCTGCTCCTCTCTATAGGTCTAAATACTAATATTTGCACAACCATTTATGTGTAGGGAAGCAGTGGTTGGAAGCTAGATCGTGCCCTGTCTGACCACCCTCTATTGTCTATAGGCAGCTTAAAGTGAACTTGTGACTAGGCTATGCACATTGAAGTATTACATATTATTAAAAAGCAGTATTTATTTACAGCAGAAGCAGTGAAGTAGTTGAAGCTCCCCCTGCTCCCCTGTAACTCTCTCACAAACACATTATTATTATTATACAGGATTTATATAGCGCCAATAGTTTGCACAGCGCTTTACAATATAAAACACATAGCAGGTACTGTTGGAGAGGGATGAAGATTGGGAGGTTGGGAATCTCAACTGCTAATTTTCTGTTAAGAGAGGGGAGCAAGGTAAGCTAAGCTGATGGAGAACATCTTGGATGACGTCATGGAGGACACATAGAGACTTTGCTACTGTAAATAGATCTCACTAGACAGGTAATTGGCCACCTGTAGGAATGTTTTCTCCCCATGATATCCATTTTAGTGTATTTAAAGAAATAATGTGCCATCTTAAATATTATGAGTGACCTTGGAATTATGTGACTTTTGTTAATCAACCATATATTTGTACGGTCACTGAACTCCTAGGTGAATTGAAATATCCTTGCAATTTACTGTAGGGGAACATTGTCCCATGTATTGCCTTTTGAAGAATGTGTACTCTGCTCAGCATTGCCTCCTGAAACCTTGAAATGATAAGAGTTGTGGGCCCAGGTTCCCGGCACTATTATATGTCCCTGAGTAAGAAACAGGCACTTACAAAATTCATATGCGGGTCCCACCATTTGTCTGATCTTTCTTTCTTTCCCTTTCCCACTCCATTATCTGTGGTTGTAGCCTAGTGGTATAAGTGGTAAAACCTTTCTAGATGTTTGTCGTAAGTCTTCTGTATTAAAAGACAACTACGATTGATCTGAACTGATCAGAGCTTCCCAGTAAGAGAGATGTCAAGAGTCAATTGTCAGTTTACAGAGAAGATCTAATGTCAGTATCACAGATGAAAGTTTCTTACTGCTCTCTGTCTGCTCCTAGTTGGCAGAGCATACAGAGCCGTAACAGCTGAAGTATTCCATTATCACCACTCAGTCACACGTTTAAAGTGATAAATTCTAATTTCAATGATCTAGTGCTCACTTGCTCCTTGCTGAGTAAAGTCCAGAAGATTCTTCTTCCCTTTTGGAAGACTGTAGTGTTAAAGAGAATCTGTTATTTTCAAAAGAACTTATTCATCAGTTAGTGTAAAGCTGTCCAGATTTTTGTACGAACGCTCAGAATGTTGTCAGAATATTTGATAACGCCATCAGAGACTTGATGAACGCCGTTTGAAATTCCCTTTGATTTAAACATTCGATTTTGAAAATTGATAGAATTTATCAAACGAAAACCACATTTACTGTTAGAATTGTGCTCATTCGAGAACAAATTTCCATCCTGCGTCCTGAATGTCAATTTGACCCCCAAAACAAGGTTTTTTGAATAAAACTCTACTAATGTATGCCCAGCGTAAGAGGGGTTGTGAAAACTTTCTATTAATCAAAGATGGCTGTCTTAAAAATGTGACTCACCTGCAGAGCTGGAGTGTAAAGTATTACCCAGTACACGTGGCAATCCCCCTGCTTCCCCACAATGCAACGTCTGGCCATTTGAGTGACCAATCACCTGGCCCAAGGGCTGTCACATGGAAATATGCAAAGTGTGCACAGACTAATTCAAAACCCATTTAGGAATTTAGAAAACTCTGCTAGTGAATCTGAGAAGGAGTGGCGGGCTATCAAATCCTCTTAAAGTGCATTTCTTTTAGTTATGGATAGATTGGGGACGAGTTAACCCCTGCCAGTTTTGTTATTGGTGTCTATGTGCCATGTTCAGATAGGCGGTTAATCCATGGTTTTACCGCTGCCCACTGCATTGTCAGTATTGTGCCGACAGTACTGTATACATTGCAGCAGCCACAATGCTTTGTTACATGGCAAAATTGATTCAGCATGTCATGTTTGGCAGTTCTTCCTGCTAAATGTGACCATAAAGGTGAATGGTAACATGCTGCAAACGCATGCCAAACACTTGGCCCGCAGTTGCGACACAGTAGTTCAATGAAAAATCGCCATTGGGATCCAAAGTAAAAATAACAGCATTTAGGAACAGTATCGCCCCCTGATTGCTTGGCAGCTGATGCTCTACTGCCTTTTAAAAATTGGCCCACCGCAGATCATTTTTTATAGGGCGGTGAAGCCTACCACCTCTCTGAATGAGGCCTAATTGTCCTAATGTCCATTATAAGTGAAAGTGATGGGAAATCCAAAATTTTACAGTTGTCAACCAAACCAGTGGTAAGAGGAGATCTTTTAATGGGGCGCCTGTTCCGGTGGTAGCACTTTAGAGGGGAATTCCCTCACTTTGGAGAGCTTTCCTTTTACTTCCTGTTCTGACTCTGGAACGATGGGAAGTCTTTTAGATGGTAAGCTCTCTCATGGGCAGGGCCCTCTTTACCATCTTGTCTTGAATTGTGTTGTAACTGTAATGTCTTCCTTATAGTGTAAAGCACTGTATTCTGAGACATCTATGCCTGGCCAGTATAAGCAGTCAAAGTGTGTGCCTTAAAGAAGAACCCCAGGAATTTAGAGAACTTAACCCTGCAGTGGGGCTACCCTATAATGCATGGGTTAAGTGGTTGTTCCTTAGTCCTGCCAGGCTGCTAGACCGGTCCCCACAGCTTCTTCTCCTCTGTGCTCTGTCAGGATAAGGACCACTGACATAATCATGTCTAATGCATACAGGATCCCGAGGGACATTTTATAGCTGTAATAATTAGGGAGAGAGCTGAGTGTCAAGTGCCACAGGACCGAGGGCCAGGTGAGGAAAACAGCTTTACTTGAGCCCCCTAGACAGAACAATCACTTAACCCTTGCAGTGTGGGGGTAGCCCCACTGCAAGGGTAATGTTTTAAATTCCCAGAGTTTTTCTTTAATGCCTCACTGCAGAAAGCTGGAAGACATGGCATAAGTATCGGCACTGCTTGATTAACTGCCTCCGGGCCGGCCGTAGTAGAAAAACGGCCGGCCCGGAGCTCTCTAGATCTGAGCGGGCGTCTCTAGACGTCCGCTCAGACACGCCCCCTAATTTGTGAATGAATCTATTGGTTGCAGTACACAGGTCAACTTCTCTACGCTGGAAATGGCTCGTTTGGCCGCTCGGAATAAGAGTTGTCACAGTTAGTTGCACAATTATACCAGCCTGCAGACAATGATAAAACGCGATATGATAGTTCAGAGTCCTGATCGTAATACTCCAAGACGGCCTGAGTTTGGGACCAATAGTCTACTTAAAGAAAATCATAGATGACGTAGATGCAATTACATCTGCAATACAATAGCATTAACAGATATAATCCAAGTCACTGTGACAGTCCAGATAGGAAGGCTGAGAGCTGCTACAGAGGAAGGTGAAAAAGAGGTCAAACTGAAGATATACCTGCACATTCCTAGTGAAATGTCGCTGCCACTTCTCTGTGTCTAATGCTCCAAGATTATTGTCCCTTTTAGGATTATACCATGCGTGTGCATATGAAGCTGGGTTTATTACTAATGGCAACCAGTCCGATGCTGTTTTGTCTGATCTACCAAGGAAACAATTGACAGCTGCACTTTGGATGCTGATGGCTTTAGCTTCAACTTCCTCCAGGCATATAAATAATAGCCTGTTATATTCTTATACTCGTATATACTCCTTCAATGGTCATTAAATCATGACTGATGGATTAATCGATTACGTCCCTCTGTTAAAACCCGAATAAACACACAGACTGCGCGACATGGATTTAAATGGCCACAGCAGCCCTTTTATTAACCAAACCAATTTTAACAATAACCAAAGTAATAAACAAAATAATATACAAATAAATAACCTTAACAACTGTTAGATCTGAGAAGGGGTCTTTTGGTGCCCAACAATCCAAATAAGGCCTCTCCTAAAAACTGCTCCCATGTCCCCAGCCGCACCCCAACCAGCTCGAGGACATTACTGTTCCCAAGTTCCAAGGGGCCAGGCCCCCCTACAATTACTGACACCAACAGGGGGAAGCACCGATACGAGCTGATGGCCCCCATTTGTCTAACAGACTCAGAGTTTCAGACCCCCCCCAAAGACCCCCTAACCCGCCAAGCTGCTGTGACATAAAAAGGACCTTGCAACCATCAGAAACTACAAAATGAAGGGAGGGCAGGTGGGGTAACCTGCTTCCTCCATCGACTTTCCAGAAAGAACGCCCTTGCAGTCCCAACCCATGTGGCTCTTCCCGGACACCTGACTCCAACATCCAATCAAGTAAGATCAGCTAATTCCCATTTTATTCTAACCCCTTCTCCAGGGACTATTCCTCATCCCAGTCATGCAGCCTCTTCACTGAGTCTCTCTGGGTCTGTCTTTTTTCAGGGAACCTAGTGTGATTATGTGAAGCCTGTCTTTGCTGCAGGAACCTAGTGTGATTATGTGAAGCCTGTCTAGCTGAAGGTAGAAATCTGGCTTTTACTGGCAGTGCTTGCTCTTTAAATTGATGGGTAATAAGGGGAAGTACTTAGTTGGCATTGCAAAAGGTGAAGCTCAATGCTGATGTTACCAGCGCAATGATGTTTACTGAAGTGAAGCAGCAGAGCCTGAAAAACTGCAGGTTGTCACCCTTAATACAATTTACAGTTACATTTCCTAACAAGGGTTAGGGGATGACATGAGTATATGCATTCGTTTGCAGATATTGTGGATAATAATATAATTTTGTATGTGTTTCACTTACATAATGCTTTTTTTCCCCTTCAATACATCAATGTAAAAAGTGGGACAATTGAGGAACTAATTGGGACAGAGGGATTGGGTCCCATATAAGGGGCAGACCCTCCGTATGATGGACAGTTAGGAGATATGCAATTGGAAGACAGGGGCAGAGTAACCATCCCTATAATGAGGCAGCCTCAGGTGGCATCTCATTGGGTCACGTAGGGTGGGGGG
>NW_017307103.1:349778-396297 GCF_000935625.1 Nanorana parkeri
GGGGGGGGGAGGTGTGCCCACCGCCTCTTTTGTGGCCAGTGCGTACCGTGTTGTGAAGAGCTCTTAGCAACCTAAGATGCTCTGGCCAGCATCCCCCCTTCTCACTGACACCGCTAGTTGACAGTAGCTGAGCAGGATGCTTTGGTTGGTGTTCCACCCAGCTCCTGACATCCAGTGATGTCAGTGAGCTGGGCAGAATGCCATGCAGCACAAAACATCCCGACGACGACCCAACAGAACGTCCACAACAAGACAAGTTCTACCCCCCTGCAATGTGCACCAAGAGCAACTATCCATTCCCCCCACCCCATCCTGTTCCCTCGGAATGTGCATCAGGAGCAGCACCAACTTCCTCTGCCGCAATGGCTGATGGGACTGTCAAAGGATCTATAAATGGATGACACAGCTGTGTGGGTGGAGCCATGCACAGCGTGCTAAATTTAAGAATTAACAGGAGCCTACGGGAAGAAGAACCCTGCAATTCGGAGAAGTGGGGGGAAGGGGGGTCGTTGCAAAGTGACCATGTTTCATGAACTTATATGAGATGAGATTTTAGTGTTTGGGTGTTCATTTGCTTTTATCTTTAGGGATAATATTCATAAATGTTGCACACCCCTAGTCTAACGCTCTGTAGTCTAATGACGAGCAGCAGTTGTCATTTCATCTGGCATACACAGGCAGATGGACGTCTGAACCATGCCATCCTCACAGTTGTCCTTCTGCACTCTTAAAGGGAACCCATTATGAATCACGCAGAGGAGCATAAAGTTTGCAGATGCTGGGCCGATGTGTGTTGCTTCATCACACACATGAAATGAACTCCGGCGATTGCTCTGCCCTTTATTGCTGATGAGACATATTTCTTTTATGCAAATCGAGGACATCATTGAGTGTGCAGTGGGAGAAATGACAGCGCCTAATATAATTCACTACCTGGGCTGTCTCCACATGGCATCACATGTGTGCTCTTTCTAATATGCAATTTTGCAAGCACTGCGCTCCACTTCTCCCATCTCATTTCCCATCAGCCTACATGTGTTTAGATGTGTGCACGTGTAACGCTGAGATTGCAACCGCCTGTAAGAACATTGCTGCACTGAACATTCCCAGACCGTGTCCTGTATATGCACACGTGGCAACTTTGCGACCAGGCACATCAGATAATTTGTTTCTGATGCCTCCAAACGCAACTCTAGAAGATGTATCCACTGGCCTGCAACACCTACAGCAGCCTTTCTCAACCAGGGCACCTGGCACACTGGTGTGCCTTGAGGCTTCCTTAAAGGTGGCTTGAAATATTACCACAAAGTTACACCTCTGATGTGAAGAGGGTTCCTGATGCGAAGGGGGCCCACTGATGTAATAGAGCACTCTGATGTAAAAGTGGGGGTTCTGATGTGAAGGGGAGAACCCTATATTGTGTTTTTGCATGGAGTCCCCACTTAAAATCCATATGAAACACCTATCTTGGATAAGGATCTGGTATAGGTTTTGGAGGGGTCACACATTTTTTTGCATTCATGTTTTTTACATTTTAGACTGGGTATCTCAACATTTTTCATACTTTTAAAGGGTGACGTGACTGGAAAACGGTTGAGCTGCCCTAGAGTGACAGCCACTTGTACGATTGTAGGGAATGAGGCACAGATGAAAAAAACTTCACCCAAAACACGTTTATTTTTCAATTTTGGGGTTCAATCTCCAGGCTTGTAGAGGTCATATATTAATAATTATATACTGTATGATGTGATGTGATTCTTAATATATATTTTATATATACTGTATATACATTATACATATTCTTTGATTTTATTTTATTTTTTTTACATTATTCGACTATGCACACATGCATTTATTATTATTTTTTAGTACAAGTCTACAAAACTTTTCTTTTAAATTTTTATCTTATTGTTAACAGGTTATCTGTTGCCTAACATAATTTATAACATTCTTGTGACAGGATGTTTGTAGATTTTTATACTACTTTTTTCTGTTTTTGTTTTTTGGTGTTCTTTTAGGCCTGAGAAAGGGGGAGCTGACATCCTCCACAACGTGTTGGCTGCTGTTTTTTAAACATTATCAAGATTATAAACCTGTATTCGGTCTGTAAATCCCAAAAAGCTGCACTGTAATGTAAAAACTCCAATTCAAAAAAAACCTTCATTGACCCCCAACAAGATACCCCTCTGTCCCGCTCAAGGTCTGCTCTCTCTGCTCTAATATGTTTCACCAGAAACAGGCCTAATCATATGATCTATACATTTATGCCCGTATGTGCTGAAACATGTTAGAGAGAAGCAGGCCATGAGAGGGACAGAGCGGTATTTTGTTGGGAGTCAATAAAGTTGTTTTCATTGGAGTTACAGCATCAGAGTGTGGCACTTTAGGATTTACAGACTGAACACATAGGGAATGCGGATGAGATCTATGAGCAAGCACCTAAATTGGGTCATTTGTAAATATCTGGAAGGAGCGCTGTCATCTTTCTCACTTGTGTTTATTAGTAAACCATTACTGGACATATTATTTATTTGTGGTGCTCTCACATTTACACTTTATTTCAATCACTTTGGGGACCTGTGGGAAACCCCTGAGGATAGCGAGCTACTTTCTTAGATTAAAGTCCATACATCTGTTGGAGCAAAGCTCCAACATGAATTAAAGTGACATTAAAGTCACAAATATTTTACTCCACCCAATGCCGCTTTAAGGACTTACTTTAAATCCTTGGCTCTTAACTGGTGGGTCGTGACCCCGTGTTCAGTGGGTCACCGCATGCCTTCCACTTTTGTAGGTGAGAGGCTCCTCAGCCTCCCCCTAGGGCAGCACTGTCAGTTATCACACCAAGCAGCCATTCAAAATATGCTGCCTGGTTCCAAGTGTCAGCTTGAGGTGGGGTGGGATGGGGCTATGGCCACAAGGCACCTCCACAGGACACGCAAGGAACTGTACAAGCAATGCACATATGGATGGAGCTCCATCACAGCACAGCAGCCAACAATGGACCCCAGGCTGGGAATTCCTACAGTTCTTGTAATATACGGAGACTGGATGGATCTTTTAAAAAAAACACAAATTGTTTTTTTTTGGAGTGGGTATGTGTGTGTGAGAATGTCTGTGAGTGTGTGAGATTATGTCCGTGGTTGTTTGTGTCTGTCAATGTTTTTTAGGGCCCGTTCACACTAGTACAGTGCTGCATTAATGGCACAGTCCCGTACGATTAGCACACCTTACTAAATGCACCTCCCACCCACATTTCGATCGCCCGCACTGGAACGCTCAGTACCGTAATGCGGTGCGACTTGGGTCATGGCTTAATGATGAAGCACAATTGTGGGTCCTGAGGTTACACAGGTTGAGAACCACTGCTTTAAATGATGCCTCTTGATTCGATCATCTTCTTCCTTCCACTTGCATTCAGCAATCCCTCCAGCGCTGTTGCCGGTGTCTGATCGAGCACAGACTCTCGGGTCCCATGGTGTTTGTCCGATGTGCATGCTTCTGGCTGTGTGCATTCACCTCCACTGTGTCTCTTCTCTTCTCCCCGCCTAAGATCTCTACTCATGCGTCTGCCCCATCATCCTGCTCGGCCGCTCGAGAAGCTTCAGATCTTCAGGTAGGAGAGACAGGTAAGTAATTACCTTTTTGGTAACTTTTTTATTTTTTTTAATGTTTTTGCATATATCTACTGTTTAATTGTACTTTAAAGGTCTATGGCAGAGGTAGGCAAACTTATCCTCCAGCTGTGGTAAAACTTTAAATCCCATCATGCATCAGCCTCTGGCAGTCATGCCTGTGGCTTTCAGAGTGTTGGAATGCCTCAAGGGATTTATAGTTGCATCACGGCTGGAGGGCCGAAGTTTGCCTACCCCTGGTCTATGGCATCATATGAAAAATGTTAGCAGCATCTTTCTACTCTATCAGCAATGTGATATATGAATCTATAGTAAAGGTATTCATTACAATGGGAACACGTTGTTATTCAAACTTGTGCAGCCCATAGTAGTTGGATTTGGTACTTGTTAAGAGCAGCCTTTCTCAACCAAGGTGACGTGGCACCAGGGGGGCCTTCTGGTTTGGAAATTTTCACACCACATCATGCTTCTGATGAGAAAGAGGGGACTTTGATGTGAAGGGGGCTTCTAATTTAAAGACGGTTTCCTAGTGTGACAGGGGGAACTCTGATGTTAAATGAAGGGTCTCCTGATGTAAAGGTAGACTCTAAAGTGAAAAGTGGCACTTTGTGTTCTTGCATGGGGTCCCTTCTTAAAATCCATACCAGACCCTTATCTTGGATAAGGGTCTGGTATGGATTTTGGAGGGACCCCACGTGATTTTGTTTATTTTTAAAGGGCTCCAATGTTGAAAAATGTTGAGAAGCGCTTGTATAAACTCTCATACAGGAGACTTTAGTTGAATATTAAGACATCTCCATCCTTCCTTTTATACCCACAGTAAGCACTATTTCTATTTCCCTTCCACTAAGCTGGATGGATTCAGCTATACATAATAAATCTGTCTATCTGCTTAATGCCATTTCCATATAGACTGACCGTCATATGGCAGAATGATATTTACACATACCGTGTTTATCCTTTGCTAATTCAAAGCTGAACATGAGCAGCGTACAGCCAGTGTTAGTTTAATATCAGCATGTACTGTATGTTATGCAAATTTAATCTATTATACCAACTGCCAGCTCTCTTCTAATATATTATCCCATGTTCATTTTATCTATTCTCCATTAATGTCGTATACATTGACTATTGCCTTTTCTTTTAATGCATTCCATGTTCAACTAATCCAATATTTATTGGAAGCTAAATTAGCCATCGCAGAGCTAATGCAGAGAGGAATAGCAAGTATTTTATGTGCAGAGGTACACGGATCCCTACAGAATAAAGTTTTCACCTCACGTTCATCCTTTTTCAGCTGATTATCAGTATTCCTTCTCTAAATTTTTCTTTTTTGAAAATATGAGCAAAGCTTAAAAAATCAGCTCGACTAAATCATCTTTCATTCCCGCTAACTATTGAGTCAAGTCAGCTGAATTGGGAGCCATTACCAGGGTAGTGTTTCTCAATAGTATCTTCTTAGGTCTTATAGACATGGGATTAACATGTTTTGGAGTTGTGGATGGAGTAGAGAACCATTAGCAACCCTGCCAGTTTTCTATTGCTGATGGGGTAGAGAATAGCTGCTCCACTTATAAATGTTCAGAATTAGATTTTATTTGTATTCACCCAAAACAATTTAGTTTGGTTGATTTTAAATAGAAGGAGCTTGTGGATTTTAGATGTTCACCAGGAGCAACCAACACCTTTTGGGGGTGACAAAGCTCTCCCTTCAGGGCTATGAACAGATACAACAACAAATGTAATCAGTGTCTGGTCTAAAACAATATTATAGAAATATTCACAGGTTCTTTTGCTGTTTCTAGAGTATTTTTATAATATTGTTTTAGACCAGACACTGGTTACATTTGTTGTTTTTCATGGTGAATATACATAAAATCATATTGTGGACTTTTATAAGTCTAGTGGCGCTTGTTTTGTTGCAGTCCACACAGAAGAGACCGTCCTTCACTTCCTGCCCTGAAAGAATTTAGCTTAAACCTTTTCACTGCCATAACGTGTATGCTATGTCCATGGTAACAGGGAGCTTTAACCATGTAACTATAGCAGCCAGGAGTGCATTCACACTCCCTCAGCCGGCTTTCATGTAGAAGTGATTTTAGGCAGCTGTAAAGCCATTTCACCACTTATATATTAGCCCCTTATGTGAAAGCAATAAAGTTAAAGAAGAAGTCCAGGCATATTAAACAATAACCCTTGCAGTGGGTCTACCCCCCGCATTGCAAGGGTTAAGTGCTCATTTTGGTCTAGATAAGATATACTTACCCATGCTCAGTCCTGAGGTGGTGACCACTCACCTCTCTCCCCCTCTGCTCTGGCTGTAGACCAAAATCAAGCACTTAACCCTTACAGTGTGACGATAGCCCTACTGCATGGGTTAATGTTTAATATGCCCGGAGTTCTTCTAAAAGTGTAAAAAAAAGTTTAAACATTTTTAAATATTAAATGATTTATATAAAATAAATATTTTAATAAAATAATTACATTAAAATACATTTAAAAAAATGTTTACATCTGTACCTCAAACGCATTCAGGCAGATATAAATGGAATACATGCGTCGGGTGCGGCTACATATGAAAATTACGTTTGAGCCACGCTTGTTTGGGATCACAGTGAAAGCCAACAACTCTTGAGCCATTACCTCTAAACTGATTTCCAGTACAGGGTTTTAAATTGTCGCCTTTGCACAATTTGGGGTACCAACATTTTTTGCCATTTCACGGGTGCACAGTTTTAGGCTTGATATGTTTGCTATCTATTTACTCAGCACAACCTCCTCTTCTATATTGAACTCATTATTTAAATGAATTTGGGTTTGATAGATTGTGGAGCTAATATTGTGTGACTGCCACCATTTTATTCTACAGGGTCTCTACTTTCAGAAATTATATACAGGGCTATTTACAAAAGGATGAAGAGTTTGGAGAAGGCAGGAGAAGCGAACAATCTAGACCAAAATAGCTGATTTGGAAAAAAATTCTCCAATTCAGCTCACTTTCCATTTCAGCTATGTTGTCCTAGATTGTTGACTTCTCCTGCCCTATCCAAACTCTTCACCATTTTGTGAATAGCCCTGATAATTTTGGGGCTCTTTTGTCCTAAAATCTGTGTTTTAACATGTGTGCAAAAAAATATGCAAAAACGGCTCTTGCAGTCACAGGTAAGCGAGCTTGCAAGCTTACCTGCTTACCTACACTACATGCTTACCTTGTAGTAAAGGTGAATTAAATATGAAGTCTTGAGATGAATGTAGTGAACAAAGCCCCCCTTGTCCCTGACAGGTGAGGATGCACTGTTACAAAAACTGAAAACAAAAAAACTAATAAACAAAAAAAGCAGAAATTTAGATTTTTTTCAATTGCTTGACCAGGACTGGTTTTCTTTAAAAAACAAAAACTACAGAACTACAGAAAGAGTGTTGACCACATTTGGAAAACGTAATAACAGAGGTATAAAATCTGGAGCAAGAAAATGCGGCGATCACAGGAATGTTTGGCCATTGCAACCAATCAAATTCCTTGCTACATTTTGCCTGTTAATAAAAGACAAAACCCAGCGGAGACTGTTAGCAGATGTTCCACTTTTCTCCTTGCTACAGTTCTTATCACATATACATCAAGCTGGCTAGTGAGAACAAACTTCAGCCATTCTGAACACTGCTACAGTTCCATAGTATAGCCTGGCTGATCAATGCAGTGTTGGAACTTCCTCCAGCACAAAGGGCAGATCAATACATTGTTGCTGCCTTTGCAGAGCACAAAGTAGATAGCAGTTTGAGGTCTGATGAAATTTCAACATTTTATCGATTAGCCGTGCTCACTGCCAGGCTCTTTTCTTTTTTGGAGTGTAGAGATCAGGCTTGGACAAACTCCATTACAACTAAGAGGGACCCCACCAAGAAAGCAGCACCCACGCACTGTCAGATCAAGACGATTCCTAGAGGGCTTTTCTTGGGAGAAAGTCGATGGAGTTTCCTGTGCTGGTTACGTAACTAAGAAAAAAAGACGGAAGAAAGTTCCAAGTGCTTTAGCTGATCTGTTTTTTCAGTATTACGTTTTTTTGGGTATCTATATATATTTTATACATATATATCCAGTATGTCAAACAAGAGGACCTGTGAACTAAAACAGATTTAAAGTAAACCTTTCACAAATCTGGGCCTTTCTAACACAGCATATTATTAAAAGTGTTTGAGAAGAGATTACCTTCAGTGAAAAGTCAAATTGGTACACTGCTCTCGACTTCAAATCAAGCTTGGCCCTACCTCCTCTTACCTCTTCATTGGTCAGTAAGGCCATCAGTCATATTCAAGCTGCATCTCAGAGGCTCTTACAATTATATTGTCTACTATATATGGAGAGCTGAGCAGTAGACAATATAATAAAAGGCAGTAAAGTGTTAGCTGTAGATAGCAGCAGGAAGGTAAAATAGAGGTCATACCTTTTAGCTGGCCAACTGAATATATATTGGGGTCAAGCTTTCAAAACCACTATGGAATATTGATAGCAGTCACCGCAAACCACCATCAATGCTTGCAAAAGATGGAGGCCGTGGTGTGAAGCTTATTGTATCCTACAGAGGTTAATCTACTTGAGACTTTACCATGCAGTGAAAAGTGACAGTGTGTATGCAAAAGATATCCCCCAACCACAATATAGAGTCCAGAAATGTGACACCAATTAAACGTGAAAAAAAGTCAATTTAATGACACACACTTGTCATTCAAATGCAAACGTTTTCGGGGCCTCACAGGGTCCCCTTCATCAGGCTCAGAATGACGATCATGGGTGCCAAAAACGTTTGCATTTGAATGACAAGTATGTGTCATTAAATTGATTTTTTTCACGTTTAATTGGCATGCTGGTGATGTTTCTGGACTTTGACATTCACAGTGCCACCTGTGGTCACTTCAAGCACCTGCCTGATCTTACAGGTGTATTCTTTGGAATCGGTAAGGAGTGCAACAGGACTTATCTATACCCAACAACAATATACTCACCCTTCCAGTCCTGCTTCGCAGCCAGCACTAAAACCAGCAATGTTAGAGAACCAGGAGGAGCATTGACATCATCCCTCTGGCCATGTGACAGTGCTCAGCCGTAGCAATTGGCTGCTAGGTCTGGGCTTTGTCAGAGGGGAGCAGGTGACACGCCCCCCCACTCCCCCCCATACCCAGTAGTGCTGGGTATGCACAGGCTTCGGAGGAGACAGGAGCTGTGATGGAGCACAGGTACGTATATGGGGGTCAGGGTATGTGGGCAAGGTGATGGTGTCTTTTTAACATTGCAGAGAGAAAATCTTCATAGGAGAAGAGGTCAGCCACATGACTTTGGCAGGTCATGTGACTGGGCTCTCATCCTCCCAGGTTGTTTTTTTTCCCATTTAATGCATTTCAATGGTTGCATCACATGCTTTGGGATCCTGAGGCACAATACACATTTGTAAAGCACTTGACAATTCTTTTATACCAAAGCAGTGGTATGGCTGTGGTAAGGCTTATACATGCGACCCTCAACTTATTTGTCAGGTATGAAATCATGCCTTATAAAAGCTGAGTGTTTTCAAAAGATTGCATCCAAAATATATGCATTTAGCCAATGAAAAGGTATAACCTATGTTTTACTTTTTTGCATTCTTTTAATAGAGTCCTTCTTTTTGTCTATTGAGAATTTTTTTCAACATTTGCCCCACCCTCCAATTTTCACTCTCCGTCACAACTCCAAGCAAATCATACAGAAGAGATCATCTGATATTAGATGGTTCTCATCCATCGCTTCCAGCCACCTCTGAAATTGAATGATGGCTCTCCCTGTTCTGCATGTGTTCTCATCGCTGTCTTTACAATGTAAATCCAACTAGCTGAACTGGAAAATTCAGCTGAGCGCATTTCTTTCTTAACTTATCACAACCCAGCGAAAAAATTATATATGCGTCCGAAAAGAAAAAAATAATCAGTTTGTGAAGAATATTTTTCTATTAGTGATACCCATTGTAATTAACTATTAAACCTTACATTTTCCAAGTGAAGCTTTATTCGTGAATTCATTGTAAACCTATATTTTATAACAAGTAAAAAAAAAATCTGCAATTAAAAAGAAGAACTTATCAGTTTTCCAATATGATGTACCAATTAAAGTGTAGTACACCAATTACTGTAAGCTGTGCTAAAGTGTTACCAGATAAATGACACTGTATTATTGTTTAATGGGCTCCAAATCTGTTGAGTGTTTTCAGAATTTAGAATAAAATAGGCGGCTTGTGTTATTTTAAAATAAACTACCAATATGTTAGATAAAAGTTACAGATATATTCTATCCTGAACTATGTTTTTTTTAGCTTTTGCTTTGAGAGTGTACCTTGCAGTACTGAGGTCCTCGGTTTGAGTCCTGGTCAGGACTATGCATGAGCTCAGGTTTGGCCCCAACCCGGACTGAACCTGAGCTCCTCCGAACAAGGAAGTGCCATGGGTACTTCCATCCAATCAAGGGACGGGATGCTTGTGCTGACATAATTTACCTTATATTGCCAAATTAGGTAAATGTTATTTACAAACTTTAGGAGTGCACCAAATAAGGTCAATTATGTCACTGAAGAATTCCCAACCTGCAGCACAAAATGAAGTTCCCTGTCTGGAAGAGCATCTTCCCTGTTGGGAGCTCTTCTGCAGTCAGGATACTATCTGTACAGAGTTTGCATGTTATCCTTATACTTGCATGGATTTCCTCACACACCCCAAAGATATGCTGGTAGGTTAATTGGCTTCTTTCTAAATTGCCCGTAGGAAGATATTCTACTGAGTGTGCCCAAGATGGCTGCCCCATGAGCAGATAAAATGGTTTGAGTACCCAGGAAGAAAAACGCTATATTCATTTTCTCTTTTAGAAACCTGGAAGAGGTTCTGACACTTCAGTACTTCATACAAAGCTAAAAAATGTTGGTGGGTGTTACCTTTTAAAGTGTATCTCATGTCAATTTTATTTTCTTAACCTACCATTGTTACTGGTATAAAAAGTGATTGAACATCCAAAATTAAACAGTTGTTACTGAAATAGTAAGTCATGGTCAATAGTAAGCTTTCCAATGAGGAAAGCTGTTTCAGTGATAGCCTGCTTGGAGAGGATTTTCCTTCTTTTTGGAGAGGTTTCTCGTCACTTTCTGTTGTTTCTGCATTACAGAAAGTGAGGGGAAATTTCCTCAACAGTGCAGACAGAACAAAAAAAACTTACAGGGGTTTTAACTAGTGATGAACTCAGGTTCAGACTTAACCTGGTCCCAACATGAGATCCTGCAAACATGGAAGTGCCATGGGTCAGTCAGCTTCAGACCGGGGCATGTCCTGTAAACAACAGACATTCCTCCTTAATTACCACTGAGGTACTCTCAATGGACAGTCAGATGGCAGTTGGCACTGAAATCAGGCCTGTAGTAACACAGAGTAGCTAGTTTCAGGGAGGCACATAGAGGAGGCCTTTCTGGCTAATAAAGGTAATAACAGGGACATTGAGGCGTATGCTCTTAGGCAGGACTTTTACTCTGAAACTTTTAACATTTTTGCCACGTTTCGTTTTTAGTTCCTGTCAGTAATAGAAAGTTATATACAAAAGCAAAGTACAGTGGAGAAAAAAATATTGCCTCCGCCTTGTAGACTCACAGCGCTTGAAACTGTGTCAAGGTCCTTTGGAGTGATTAATGAACATCGTCAATAATAATACTGAAAATTCAAATTCCTGATGTCTTTATATAGTTGAGACAGAATAAATTAAGCTGTGAAGACCTCTCCACCTTGCTGGCTGGATGAAGGAGCTTGGAAATATATCTTCCATTGAAGGAGAATATGCTGATAACCCTTTCAAGACCCGCAGGCGGGATAATAGTGTCATTGGCTGTGTTTATAACTATACTGGCAGCAGTAAGAGGCAGTGATGGGAACAGAAGAACACCGATAAAAGGAGTCTCAGCAAATTAAAACATTCCACAATTTGCCATGTGTATTGTTATAACCCAGATTTGTATGTATTTTGTTTATGGCTAAGTTGCCTCAGGAAACGCGAAAGAGACAAATCCTACTCTACTTTCTGCTGGGGTTAGGTGTTGTTTCAAGAGACAATGGGAAACTCGTGGTGGATCAGTAAAGAGTGTAAAGTGGTTCTTTCAATGACTTTATAAGTCTGTAAGAAAACATTCCTGACATGTTAAGATATACAGCAACAGTATCAGTTTTCAAAAAGCTCTATTTTGTAATATTTAAATCAGTCCTTAAAGGGTTAGTTCATTTAAGCTACAGTAACTTATGTATTGGATCGGACTACACAGGCCTGCCTTCTCTCCCCATGTACATCAAAGAGCCTTTGTTGCCCCTGACCCTGTCACCGGTTCACCAGTATTCCTTCATTGGACCACTTTTGGTGGGTCCTGACCACTGCAGGCCAAGAATATCCCACAAGCTGCAATTCTGGAGTTGCTTGCACACAATCGCCTAGTCATCACACTTTGGCCCTTGTCAAATCCTTACCCATGCCCATGTTGTCTGCTTCCAACATTTCAACTTCGAGGACAAAATGTTAACGTGGTGCCTAATATATCACACCCACTTCCAGGTACCATTGTAACCAGATAATCTATCTTATTCACCTCACCTGTCAATGGTCATAATGTTATGGCTGATCATTGTATATCCAAGCCCAATGTTTTGTTTTTTCATTTTGGATTGAGTAGGGAATGGTTAAAAAAACCTACCAGGTGTATTTCCATCTGTGTCCCTTTTAGGAGATTTCACTTCACTTCGTGCCATGTAGATATGAGAGTGAAGTTAGGTCCTAATTTTGGTGTCCCCATTGGATTTCTTTTACAAAATCAAAGTTTTGAATGACATTTGTTAATACTTTGATGACACCATCAAATGTTTTTGTGTGTGAACCTTTGTATGAAAATCTACCAGTGTATGCCCAGCTTTGCACTTACATTCTTGTTCGGTTAACAGCAAATTTTGAATTTTCCATCACTTTAGGATCCAGAGACAGAACAAATAAAAAGAGCAAATAGAAGCTTTAACATGTTAAAGTAAATGTTTGTCTTTTTAAATCTTCAGCTTTCATAAATACAAGTATTACCTTCCATGAAGGTCTATGCTGAGGCACTTCCTGTTAGTGGTTGGCAACGCTCTGTCCCTGTCTTCCAATTGTGCTCCTCAGTTGTCACCCATTCAAACAAGTTTCCGATGGAAACTACACGTGGCCATTCCAACAGACATTATGCAGACATGGTTCATTGTTGTCGCCATCAGGAAACCTGCCATGAGAAATGCCATGCAGCCATTGCTGGAGTACATATACAACAAAGGTTAAAAGAATAGGTAAAAACAGTATTTTATTTTATGATACAGAGCACTATAGCAAACTAAATGTTGTTCATTTAGGCTTTAGATTAACTATTCATATTACATTTTGTTTATTTAATTGCCCTCCACCCAAAATTGGTTAAGTTTTCCATTAATCTTGTTATTACTAATGTAACAACTGCTGTTATCCCATGGCTGGCTTACTGAATCAGTAGGCTAATAACTCTGCAGTGCTGAAAAGTGCAGATGACTTCAGCAGTCGATGCCAGACAATCTCTCGTTTGCAGCTTTAAATGTCTTAGAATGAGTCAACAAACTAGGTCATTTAGAGAGCGCCAATGCAGCAACAGAACTAAGAGGCTTAATTCTGACTCCAGCCCGCTGCAAATATTTATTTGGATTGATAAGAAGAAATTGTCTTTCTTGAGGTCTAACAGCTCTAGTTCTTTTCTTAAAATAACATTGCCGTGCGTGCATTGCATTCCACTGAAAATGACATAGGCATAGGATCATCTTATTCGGATTTGCAGTCAAGATGCTTAGAGGTGAATTCTAGGCAGTCATTAAATATGCACATTAATTCAGCTCTGTTTTCATTAATATATCATTTTTTTAATTAATGCAAGCAGTGTGAGTACATGAATTTTACTAGGTATTTGCCCTTTCAGCCAACTGTACAGCAAAACATAAATCCAGGCCTGCTTATCAGCCCCTTTTGCAGTCCATGTACAGCAGAGCTTTGACTTGAAGGGAGATAAGGGAGAAGCAGCACAAGGAGCCTTCTGAAAGGAGGAGAAACAGGAGTAACAGAGATGAGCTCATCAGTTTGGTACATCTTCTTTCACTGTACAGTCACAGGCTGGGGAAGGGACTAGACCTGTACTGTAGGTTCCACAAGTGTTGTATGCAACTATTTGCCGACAGTTTAACTTTAAAGGTAAATGCTAGGTTGAAAAATGGTGTGGGCAGCACAGTGGTGTAGTGGTTAGTGCTTCTGCCTTGCATTACTGGGGGTCCCTGTTTTGAATCCCAGCCAAGTCACTTATCTGCAAGGAGTTCTCCCTGTTTTTGCATGGGTTTCCTCCCACACTCCAAAGACATGCTGGAAGGTTAATTGTCTCATATCTAAATTGGCCCTGTATGTATGCATGTGTGATAGGGACCTTTAATTGTAAGTCCCTTGAGGGCAAGGACAGATGTGACTCTGATGTGACACTGAGTACATTGTCTGTGCTAAATAATAAATGAATACATTGTCCCTGTAGGTATGCATGTGAGATAGGGACCTTAGATTGTAAGCTCCTTGAGGACTGATGTGAATGTATACTATGTAAAGCATTGCATACATTGTTGGTGCTAAATAAATACCTGTAATAAGTAAATGTACCTTTTTATAAAGATGGAAAATAATCATTAATACGGTAGCAAAGCTAACCAATTATAACCAGTTTTCCATTTTTTGAAATACTACTATATATTTGAACGGCATATATTATGCAAACTAGAACCTCGCATGTGCTGCTACATGTCCTTCCTTCAAAGCTAGGGGTCTATTTATAAACAATTCATAGCCATTTGCCTCACAAACGTCTGTGAATGTTCGTTCTGTGCGAATAGAGTCAAAAACAAACATTCTTAGTACATTTTCCTTTCAGGTAGAATGTTGTTTTCAATATGTAATGCAGACTGTAATGCAGGTACCCACAAGACACCATTCTGTCTGTTAAAATATGACTCTTTATTAATACTAAATACAATTATTAAAATGGATGGATAAAAGGGGACATCTTTAGAGTCACACAAATGGCTCTCATACATAAATATACAGATACGCCTTTAGCTCATCCACATCTAACATACATGTCAGAACAGACAATGACAATCCAAACCTTTATTTGATGCCCAGTGATTCACACTTTGCTGATGGATGGATGGATGGATGCTTAAGGAATACTCTACACAGTTCACGGATCCTAGAGCACTTCTTCAGGAGAAATCTAAGGCTTTGGTCTGCTCGATTCTGTTACACATGAGCCAGTTATTCCATGGCAAGCTGTTAAAAACCCAGGTGGGCAAAACCAGGGTCAAATAAGAGTATCCACCATACGTTGGATCCAAAATGAATCCTTTGAGGGGACACCTCCATCCATCTGTTGTAATGTATCCTGCATATAGTGTCCCTTGTTGTCTTGTTGATCATCACATTGTGTAAACCAATACATGTAAGTCCCCCACATAAGTCACTTTCTTCGTTGGTGATACAATGAAAGGTATGGAGAGAGAGAGAGCTCACCTCTCCCACCAACGTTAGTGGTGGCCAAAGTAGTTCAGTGGTTCAGGTAGAATGTAATACTGCATTATGGCCACTAGATGGAGCTGATAAGCATATAAAGTATTTATTCCTATGCTCCTCAGCTCCATCTAGTGGCCATAATGCAGTATTACGTTACATTTGATCAGAAAAGAAAAATACTAAGGATGTTTCTTTTTGCCTCTATTTGCACAGAACAAACGTTCACAGTGATTTGCAGGGCAAATGGCTCTGCAAATTGTTTATGAATAGACAGGGGAAGGAATGCTATGATGCTCGCACAAAGCAGAAGTAGGTGGGTTCATGCAGGAGTACTGAGAGTGTGGTTAGTCAGCTGTAAGCATACATTCACAAGCACATTTTTACTTCTTAACAAGAATGACGAATAAAGACGGAAATAATCAGGATATTTCACTACAATTTTAATCCTTCTTTGCTTAGTCATAAACCGGGTTTTAATCCTCCCTTTTAAATTCTTCACAGTTTTGTTGTGTTATATTTCTATTTTCCTTCCGTTTTCTGGTTGCTGGTTTGCTAGTCATCGCACAAAATAAGAAAAAAAGAATTGAAATGGGGATAAAGTGTGGATGAAAAGAGACCGTGCATTCTGCATAGCTGACTTAGATGTAAAGTGACGGAATTCATCATGAACAGAAATGTGCTGTGTTGTGCTTTAAAAGCAGAAATGAAAATTATGCTAACTTTAATGTTCAGTGTGCACAAACACCCAAATAAAAGAAGACCTGGCTTGGGCTGCAGTTCACTGAAAGGAATGAAAGGAAGAATACAATATGGCTGCTGGGATAATTTACTACATTGTAAAGTGAGGTTATTCTGGGTCTGATTTATTATATGAGGTACAAGATTGTTCACTTTAAACATTCGGTTCTGAGGATTGGTGTCTCTTTTGGTGTCTCTTTTTAGAAGCGAGGAGAAATGTATCCAAAGGGGCCACAAAGAGCAGTAAAAACTGAGGGGTCTATTCACGAAGCAGCCAAAGGATCTAGCCGTAGCTTCGGCGATCCTTCGGCTAGCTTCGGCCCCAGGACCCCTTCGGTTAAGTAGAACCAAAGGGCTGCTATACGGGCTATTCACTATAGCCCGTAGAGCTCCCGAACTTGGCCGAGTGGCTCAGTCAAGCCGAAGGCATATGCCTCGGCTCGGCTGAGCCGTGCTGAAAGCCGAAGCCGGCCATTGGCCGGACATTTTTTTTCTTCTTTTTTTTGATGGCAACAGAACCGCCGGCCAATAGAAAACAGTTGGGTGGAGCTAGCTGTCACTGCTAGCTCCGCACAATCATTTTCTATTTATTTTTTTCTACTTTTTAAACTATTTTTCTGTTCTGCTCGGTCCCACAGAGGGACCGAGTAGAACAGATGAGCCGAATGCCGCTCACGGCATTCGGCTATTCACTCACTGCTGTTCGGCATCTATAAGAATAGACCAAACAGCAGCGAGTAGCCTGCCGGAGGTTTGGCTTAGCTGATCCAGTTGTTGGATCGGCTGAGTCGAACTCCTTCTGCACTTCGGGTCGGCTGAACATGCTGAGCATGTTCGGCCGACCCGAAGCCACCCGATGTACGTCTGATTTCAGCCGATATACGGCTGAAATCAGCCGTACCAGCCTGAAGTGAATAGCCGAACAGCGTTCGGCTCACTTCGCTTTAGGTCGGTCATTCACTCGGCTGCCTACGGCAGCTTAGTGAATAGACCCCTGAGTTTCTAACTCTTCCCCATGTTATCTAAAAGTAGACATAACATTTTTGGCTGGAGATGCATTTAAAAGTCCTGGTTACCAACCTGCAGCCCTTTGGGGTTTGCAGTGTGATCTCTGGGCACCAGCAGTGGGCACATTGATTTGTAAAAAGGCCTTTAAAAACAGTGATCTCTAGTGGTCTCTTGTAACATGTCTCTAGTCGCTGACTGTCTCCTACAGCGTGACTCCAGTCTCCAAACACTCCTGTAGTACTATCTAGACATGTGTGATTCGTTTTCAAAAGGTTAGTTATTTGGACGAATTTTCAGAAATTCATACATTCGGATGCAGACGAATTTCCGAATGATAGAAATAACGAATGCAAACGAATACGTATTTCCGATAATGAAAATTTCTGATGTATCAGAATTTCTTTCCCGGATGAAGTTTTATTGTGTTAAGTATCAGTCGCGATTGTAGCTGGATTACATCGATGGATCCATTTTATTTTTTTTAAATAAAGGAATTGTCAAAAAACTGACACTTTGTTTTTTTTAATCAATTAAAGGTGCCTTGTGTTTATTTAAATTTACTTTTAACCCGTACAAGTACCCCTTACTCAAGCAAGGGGGAGGGGGGGGGGCAGCGGCATCTGGGTGCTCCCCCAATTAAAGGGGTACCCCAATGCAAATAAGTCCCCATGCCCGCAGACCCCCACAACCACCAGCCAGGGTTGTGGGGGAGAGGCTTCTGTCCCCATCGGCACCCTCGGGGACACCCTCCCAATGCCGAGGGCACGTTGCCTCGTATGGCGCAGGGAGTCCCCACCCTTTCCTGCCTTGTCAGGCCTCTGCTCAAATCAAGGGTCTGGTAGAAATTTTAAGGGAGACCCCACTTTTTCCACATTTTCGGGGGTTAGCGTTCCTCAGTGAAATTTCTACCAGACCTAAAGGGCCTGATTTGACGTTTGGGGTGGAACCCCACACGCTTTTTAAAAAATCTTTAACTTGGGGGGGGGTCTCTCCTAACATTCCTACCAGACCTAAAGGGTCTGGTATAAATCGGGATCAATATTTTCCCCTTTTGTTTAATGTCACTTTGCTGCAATGCAAATTCTTCATAACGCAAATTCGTACAGATTACCGCTAACGAAATTGACAAAAATTTCGGACCCGAATCCCGAAAAACAAAATAACAAAAAATCCGAATGAAAATGAAACAAAACACATTTTTTTGCCAGCGCACATGTCTAGTACTCTCTCTGTATATTTGCTCAATGAAGTCCTCAGACTGGCAATCCTTTGTATCATTACATATAACCGGGTTCACTAAATGGCTAATCCTGGTCTGGACACCGACTGAGTGACCATTCTGTCCAGACCACGATCACCCACCTGTGCTGGGTTATAGCTGACTAACAGTGGATGCTCCAGCCTAGGAGACTTTCTGAGACTGGCACATCCACTGTCTGCCAGCCTCAACCCAACGCAGGTTCCCCTTCTCCTCTGCAGTCATTGGTTGCTAAGACCACTGGCATCCTAATAACAAATGAGGTCACATGTCCCCTACTCTCCAGTCGTTGGTTCCTAGGACTGCTGGAATCCTAGCAACCAATTAGATCATATGGGTGCCTTGTCCGAGCATCACAAGAGGGCGGATAAGTAACGGGGACAACTAAAGTAAGGGGTGCTCTGATGGGACAACTAAAATAAGGGGTTATTAAGGGAACATGAGACAACTACTGCTTTGGAACATCTGGGTATATTAAATTAAATAAGAGCCAACACATATCTATCATCCAACATTTCTAGAGTAGATAAAAAAGCTAAATATTGGACAGGCTGCGAAGTGAGATTTGACGGCATTACTAGATGTGTCTGGACTTTGCTAGGTGTTGTATTGCTTCCGTTGGCTGTTTTTTTTTCTGCAGACACCCTACTTCTTGTAGGACAAGTTAATTTGCTCTCTTTCTTAGCTGATTAAGCTGGAATGTGATCCTGATGTATGTGTGAAAGCTCCTTGGAGCATGGATCCGCAGACTGATTGCTCTTTAAAGAGGTTTCATGTTACCCAATGCTCCCCTCACCTTCTTGTTTCATTATTTATGGACAAGAAAAATTGTGATATTGATACTTATGTCAGCTTGATGGTTCCAATTAAAACCTCAGTATAGTGGAGATAAAACTAAGCTTTTTTTTTTTCTTCTTAGCTAGCAGAACGAACAATGGTCAGTATTAAGTGTTTAAAGTGGACCTTTCACTTACTTTACAGATCTACATGAATACATTTCTGATATGTCACAATATAAAGAAACAGCACAGATGCTCCTCGGGTTATGATCGTTCGGTTTACGATTTTTCGACTTTACGATCGTATACAATAGCAGCATATATATACTATATACAGATGCTCCTTGGGTTGTATATATACTGTACTGTATATATCATAGCTAGGCCTACCTTAAACTTGGCTAAAACACTTACATTAACGTACAGAGGGACAAAAGCCTACTGTATTTTATAATAAAGTGTTCAATATCTCATGTGTGTACAACTCCTCCTCTTGCGATACGATTACTTTACGATGAGTTTATCAGACCGTAACCCCATCGTATACCGAGGAATGTCTGTATTATATTCCATTAAAGCTCAACTTTTTATCATTAGAAAGCTGTCCTTGGCCTACAGTCAATTGGCTTTGCCAAGGCAGGGAAAATGTCGTCAGTCTGCTGCAGGCAGGATGAAGCTTTTCCTCACTGGAACATTATAACCTTTTAGGAAGTCACAAGGTAGACATGTACATTTTGTTTCGTTATGAAAGGGTACGAATTTTGTTAAGTTAGGACATTCAGATGCATCCGATTTCTCAATGTGAACAAGTCCGAATGCGAACGTATCCGAATCTTCATTTAACGATAATTCGGAACCATCTGAATTTTGTTCAAAATAAAATTAAATCGGACATGTGACTGTTCTCTGGCCAATCAGATGTTGTTTCTTGGCTGTTGGGGGTTGGGGTCATGTGACTTCATTCCGAAACGAAAATTCAAATGGATCTGAACCCAATCGTGTTGCACAGATAAGTATAAGTTGGTCAGGGGGGTGCACTTTAAAGAGACACTTGTACTTCTCTGTACACTTTCACTAAGACATTCCCTTTCACCAAGCTAAACTACACTAACCTCTCCCCAACATATCCACAGCTGCTTATTTACCTTAGTTCCAGAGCTTCAGTATCCTCCTTTGCTGTGCCATAGACCTTTATGGAGCTTTATACTGAGTCCCAATATATGGCCCATCTAAAGAAGAACTCCAGGAAAATCAAGAATTTTACCCTTGCAGTGGGGAGACCTCCTCCCCCAGTACAAGGGTTTATTGCTCATTTTGTCTAGGATGGTCAAATAAAGCAGTTTTCCACACCTGATCCTTGGTCCCTCGGAAGTCAGCGCTAACCTCTCTTCCCCTCCACTGCAGCTATGGAATGTCCCTCGGCATCCTCACATCTAATGCAGTTCAATGGATGATATCAGGGGTCCTTAGACCACCATAGCCCAGAGAGGAGGCTGTGGGGACTGGTCCAGCAACCCAGAGGGAGCTGAGAGGTCCGAGGATCAGGTGAGCCCCCTAGACAAAACAAGCACTTAACTCTTGCAGTGCGGGGGTAGCCCCACTGCAAGAGTACATTTGGGTACACATGGTTCGATTCCTGCCAGGTCCTGATGAACCAGCTAAAATTCATTCTGTGGTGCCGCTGTCAGCACCCTTCTGCCCAGGATCCCTCGATCAGCAGATTGAAGGAGCCGGTTGGAAAATTCTCGGCCACATGGAGCTAGCAGCCAACCAACTGCAGACTCCGTTCGAATATTCTGACAGAGGCCAACAAATAGCAGGGAGTTCCCCTGTCAATGTACATAAGTATTAATGGAGGAATCTCTTCTATATTTTACATACAGCTCGTGGGTTAAATGGAAAAAACAATGGCACTGTGTATACCCCACTTTAGTTTTAGAGTTCTTCTTTAAGTCTTTTGGGCCTAGAAATATTTTGCCAGTCAGGTTGTAAATGATGGAGGAAGCTGCATCTCTGCAAGGTAGGAAGGCAGTTGAAGATTTATGGAAATTTAGTGCACAAACAAAAAAATCATAAAACTACAGCAAAAGGGAAATGTTCCATCATGGAAAGTGAAACAGCTTTCAGCACCATAATAGGGACTTGGCGGTACTCTTTTCATTCTATCGTTACGCCCAAACACCACTTTACCCAGGTACGGCATAAATGCGCCACTGCTGTTTACCCCCTTAAGCTTTTAAGATCCTACAATTGCAGCTTTGCTGTGTGAGTATGACCATAGCAGCGAGGAAAATCATTGCGTATATCCCATTCCATCATACTTCCACCCCTGTGTTCATCATTATTGCACTTTGTATCTGATTAAACGTTATTACTTTGTGGCTCGCTCGTCAAGAGGCAGCAGCTTGAAGAAATTATTATTTTGTACGTGGCGAGATGTATCCCCGTTTATAATGCAGTTGAACACCAGATAACCTTGTTTTGAGTAGAAGGGTTGTAATAAAGTTTAATTTATTTAATATTGTACGAGGCAACATTCTCGCTCTCTCTTTTGCTTCTTCCCCCCAATGTCTGGCTCAAAGTGCATTAGTAACATTTGTTGGCATTGTACTTCGGTCCTGGGCAAGATAATCTCGCTGTACAGGAAGTGCCGCTGGTTCAGGCTGCTTTGTGTTTTTTTTTTTTTATAAAGTGTATAATCCATTTGAGCAGTCAGGTTTTTCTGCTAAGTACTTGTGCTCCGTGCCATCGAGCTGTGCCACAGTGTGAAGGCTGATGTGATCAGTGGGCAGAGGTCAGACACACAGAGAATGAACCATATGCAATATATATTTCACTGAAGATGAAGTGCTGGAAGTCTTTGAAGTCCTTGGTTTCTTATGCTTTTAAATAAGTTATATCTTTCCTCGTAAGGCTAAAGCATAGGAATAGGATATCCTTATATTAAAGCACATTTCCTGCCAAAAAGCTAAGTACGCATGTATTTTTTTTTAAGGTTGACTGCATTTAAATTGGACAAATCTTAAGATACCCACAAGATGACCATCTTGCTTAATACCTAAAGTAGTAATATACTCTCAAACGTTTTTCAATATTGATATCAGATCAAAGCAATATACATTGACCAGCAAAGTATTTCTTAAATTTTTGGCCAAACACTTACAGTCATCATGTTTCCAAACAGTTGCCTCCAATTCTCTCAGTTCGGCTCCCCTGAACTTCCTGACCAGTACAAGATCACAAGGGACAGCACAAGGGACAGCACAAGGGACACCACGGTCTCCAACAGCTGTCCATCCTCTAAGTAAGTTCTACTTCCGTGGAGAAAAAAGGTTGGAGAAAGGGGGAGGAGAGGGGAGCGTATTGTCTTGCGTGTGGAGACACATGCAGCTTACTAGCGCACACAAGGCTGTTAGAGCTCTCCCTCCAGCGTGTCTCCTCCATTGCAGTGATGGAATGTCTCACGGCATCCTCATGTCCAATACACAGTGTATTGAATGTGATGACTCAGGGACCTTTGACCGCTGGAGCAGAGGGGGGTCCAGGGAGCAAGCCAACTATGTGGTTCAGGTGAGTATAACTTTGTTATTTTACACCCTAGATAAAAAGGTGAGGGCAGGTGAGTATTATCTGCAGTATTTCACGGTTGAGCTGTTTAAAGGCTAAGTTTACTTTCGGCACCATGTTTCATGTTACATCCATATTCAGGGTGTAACAGGAAAGATGGTCACATGGGAACCTTCCCACCACAAACCTACTTGAACCGTGGGGTTCTGCTCCCTGCATTGCTCCAACAACACTGAGCCGCGTGTTCCAATCACAGTTCCTTTGAGAAACTACACTCCCGTTAGCCAATGCAGCAGAGAGACTTGTAGTTTTCAGTGGAATACAATTGCAGTGATGTCACCATTCATTCTTCCTCCTGTCAATGTTATGAAAACAGGAGGAAGAGTCTGCAGGAGCCAGAGCATTGCACACGTGATATACTGATCCCTGTTGCATAGCTTTTCTGACTCCAATACAAAAAAATGATGTATACCCACTCTTTGTTTCATTAATACATGTGCATTTATTATTTTTGTTTCACATAATGGACTTTACTTTTTTTTTTAATAAGGAATTAATAGAGTCAGATTAAAAACAGGCCCTTCTGCAAATCGACTGGCCTTCTATTGAAATAAGTGGAAACTGTGGCATACAAGTACAGGGGGCGGCACTGGTCAGCTGCGTAGTCCTTGAAGGCTGTGTCGTGCTTAGAAGCTGCACAGTGAAGATCAGCACCCTGCTGTTTGGGTAAGTAGTGCCTATTTGGAAAATGGTCACCATGGGGAAGAGGGGTCCTGAAGGATAAGTGCAGTAAAGTGAAGTGCTTAGAAATTGCTCTGTAACTATGTTATGTATGAAATAATCTGTTGTGCTTTAGGCTAAGTTCAAGATGGTTCTGGAGGTAGAGCAGCATCCAGAACTTGTATTCTATAGGGCCCATGCTGATAATTCTTTCCCGGGGGGGGGACGGGACACACACACCGTGAACCACTCGCATCAGTCCCCGCATATATTCCTACACACAGGGGGTGCACACAGGAGGCCCAATTTAGCGGAAAGTCAGTTGATCTAGCAGTATATTTTTGGATAATGGTAGGAAATGTGGATACTCACAGAACATACTTGAAAGATAGAGACTGGAAATAAAAAGCTTTGTCAAATAATCTACCCACTCTTGTTTTCCCCTAAGACAAAAGGAGAATGTCAACATATCTTAAAGAAGAGCTCCAGGGAAAATTATTATTAACCTTCGCGGTGGGTTAAGTGCTTGTTTGCGTCTAAGGAGGAAAATAAAAAAGTTATACTCACCTGATCCTCTGAGCCATCTATCTCTTAGACCGGTCGCTGGAGCCATTCTCCCCTCCACTACCGCGGTCTAAGGTCCTTTTAATCATTAGGTTCAATACACTGTGGATACAACGTGTGAAGGTTCCATTGCTCCAGCGTAGGAAAGAGGCTGGAGGGAGCGCTGTCACAGCCGGCTGGCTCCAAGGATTAGGTGAGTATAGCTCTTGTATTTGTAGCCCTAGACCAGGGGTCAGCAACCTTAAACACTCAAAGAGCGATGTGGACCCATTTCCCACAGAAAAGAAAACTCCGGGAGCCACAAAACCCCTTTGACATCTAAAATGAAGATAACACGGCATTTATCGTTTTTTTTACCTTTATGCTATGTATAGCATGTAAACAACCTCAGGCCCCCAGCCCCAGGGGTAGTTCTGACCCTGGACAGGGAGCCGCAGCAGAGGGATGAAAGAGCCACATGCGGCTCCGGAGCCGCAGGTTGCTGACCCCTGCCCTAGACCAAAATGAGCTGTTAACTCTTGCAGTGCAGGGTTATTAATAATTGTGCCTGGGGTTCTGCTTTAAGCATACCTCAAACTCTCTCAGATAGGAAAGAAGGACACATTATAGCACAAAGCAGGTAAACAAAGGACCCGTCTTCAGTTATGAGGATCAGGAGAAATTAATATTTTCAAAAATGATTGGTTTAACTTACGAGTGTTTTTTTCTTTTATACTCAATGTAAATCTAAATATTTAAACTCAATATATATCAATATTCAAACTAGCAAATGCAATCATTTAGATGTTGGATGAAAAGTTTAGTGCAGTAAAACACTTTTCATAGTTAATGTGTGTCCAGCCAAAAGTTTGTTTCCTTAAAGCCAAACTCCGGGAAAAAAAGTTACACGTTACACACTGCACTGGGTCCGAGCCGTCTCCTACACATAACGGTGAGCTTCTGGGCACTGCGGAGAGTCAGGGATGTGGCTCAAGCAATGAAGTGCTCCAGGCATATCACCTCCTCCTCACTTGCCCATTCACAAAATGCATTGTATTTTGTTGAAAGAATACAAGGTGTTCTGTGATTGGAGGAGGAGAGGAGGGGCGGGAATGTGACATCATCTTTCCTCCTGCAATCACAGAACACCTTGTATTCTTTCAACAAAATACAATGCATTTTGTGAATGGGCAAGTAGTGAGGATGCGACTGGAGTACTTCACTTCTTGAGTTGCATCCCTGACTCCCCACGGTGCACAGATGAATGGTGCTATGTCCAAGGTAAGATTTTTATACTTTGCAGCAACCCTGCACATATAACATGCAGTTAATTTATGATAATTTGCACACACAGTACAGTGTGTAAATGGTCATTTTTCCTGGAATTTAGCTTTAACTTTGAAAAGGGTCAGGAGGTTTGGCACCTAGTCAGGTTTTTAGTGCTATCAGGGGCTCCGTTAGAGAGACTCATCCTTACTTCCTGCCATGCTAAAAACATTTTACCAGAAAAGAAATGCAACACAGACAGAAATAAAAATGCAATTATTTATTAGAGTAGGGGAAGGGTAGAAACCAGAGCCGTCCCTATAATGAGGCAGTCTGAGACTGATGGCAGACAGAGTGGCATGGCCACCTTGCTACTCAATGTTTGCAGTATGCCTGCCACTCCCTTTTCAGCAGAGCGTCCCAGTTTGCTAAGAGCTGGGTGGGGAAATGTATAAGGCCCATATGCATCTCCCAACCCAGCTCTTAGCAACCTGGGATGCTCTGGCCAGTGTCCTAACCAGCTCCTGGCAACCAGTGACATCAGTGAGCTGGGCAGGATGCTGGCCAGAGCTGGAGCTCTGTTAGTCCATCATTAGCACTACACGCCCCCTCCTGCCGTGGTCACCACCAGCAATACCTAGTCCCCCCAAGCCTCAGACAGCAAAAAGGCAAGGGACGCCCCGGGGTAGTACCACTGTTAGATCTTTGTTTCTGTATGCGTATTGCAAATTTCCCCTCATTTCCTGTCTGGTAAAATAAGACATCAAGCGACGGATAGTCTCTAGTGGAGTCCGGGTAGCAGGCAGGCAATCTAATGCTTCTTCCCTGTATCCAAAAGGTTTTTGATTGAACATGCACACAAAGCCAGCTCCAATGAACTTAATGTTTTATTTTAAATCAGCAGCTCTACACCATTAAAGATAAAAATATCTCCCTGCTTTCAGCCCATAAGGGGATAGGCATTAAATCAGAGCGGTAAGTCTGTGAGGGACAGCGCTGGTCCTCTTCCAGGTTGAATGCAGCAGGAGTTGTGTTTATTTATTTTTTAGTGCAGGACTGCCTAATGAAAAAATGGAATTAGGCTTCAAGTATCAAAAGTGTTTTATTGCACTAAACTATTCATCAGACATCTAAAGTTCTTAGGGGGTCATCATCACTGCACTCTGCAGTCATCGTACGATCATGCAGTAAATGGTACTGATGTTATTACATCAGTTCTGCTCTCTAAATCGAGGACCACCCACCCACTACAGGAGAAGAGAACCCTGCGTATGATTAACTATTAACTATTATTAAAAAATACAATTGGGGAGGCTGGTTCAGAGCAACTATGCTGCCAGTAACGTCACAACACATAATCCACAGATCTGTAACTCAGAGAGTACAGACGCCAGAGGATCAACATGACAGCCACGGAAATGGCAGACAGGTTTCCTTTAGCAGGAAGCATATGACTTTTTTTTTTGCAGTAAGTCTTCACAATCTCCATCGCCAAGCTTCTAATGCATTCCAAAGTGTGTTAATCCCTGGCTTTCAGCAGTCGAGCTGTCCACGCATCAAGCTTGTCTGGTGCCGGAGAGAGACTGTCACTGGCTGACATTATGCATTGCGCACTGATCCATCATACCTGCCATCATGTGACAAGCTAGCCACCTGCCCAGCTACATCAGTGTCACCCAAGTTTAGCTCTAGTGATCAGAAGCTGCTAAAAAAAACACTTGTTTTTGTTTGTATCAGTTACATTTATCAACAGGTATCTCTGAACAAATTTTTATTTAATCACAACCATGCATCCCTGCATAAACCATCAAAACTGAGCCTCAAGGTGTGTCTGAATCCCTTATATTTTATTTTAACTCTGTATATTACCAGAATTGGAATCCCATATTTCCTCAGCAGATTATTTCCTGTAAAGTAAAACTCATTAGAAACAAACTTTTACATAAGCAGTCTTAAATTTGAAAAGTCCCTCTCAATCAGGGTTCCTGCAGAGGTTTCTAGGGGTTCCTTGAGCAGTGGCTGATTGACCTCCTATCTGATGGTGCCTGCATTATGCCAATGGTCCATTGAAGCCTCTACTCTTGTCTCTCAAATAAATAACCCGTGACACCAGTAATCTTTTAGTTGCCTGTAAGAGTATCATTCGTCTCACTGGTGCAGCTCAGTGAATTAGTAGTTAAAACTTTAGCCTTACAGCAATGGTTTCCTTGGTTCAATTCCTGGCCAGGGCACTGCCTGCATGAAATATGTGCTCTTTACATACAGGTGAAACTCGAATAATTAGAATATCGTGCAAAAGTAATTGCAGTAAGTGCTGCAAAAGGGGCCCAAACCAAGTACTGAGTACATATGCATGCTTGTACTTTTCAGAGGGCCGATATTGTTCTATGTACAATCCTTGTTTTATTGATTGCATGTAATATTCTACTTTTTTGAGGTTGTGGATTTGGGGTTCTTGGGGTTTTCATGAGCTGTAAGCCATAAGCATCACAATTATGACAAATCACGGCTTGAACTATCTTGCTTTGCATGTAATGAGTCTATCTCATATATTAGTTTCACCTTTTAAGTTGCATTAGTGAAATAAATGAACTTTGCACGATATTCTAATTATTCAAGTTTCACCTGTATATCTACAACTTACTACACTAACCACCAATGTAAGGAGGCATTTCTCCACTTATTACCATTATAAGGAGGTACTACACTAACTAACAATATAAAAGAGAGCATTCCTCTACTGCTCACCAATGTAAGGGGGCATTTACCAAGTAATCACCAATATAGGGGAGCACTACACTACCCAGCAGAGGCTTTTCTCCAATGATCAGCAAAGTAAGGTGACATTTTGTACTCTTTTAATGTACCTACAACTTACTAGTAACATTAATATACCATATTAAGCAGATATAATCATCTTTAGCAGGGGTTGTGTGAGACCTGAGAATGATTTCAAGAGTTCCTCTGAGATTGAAAAAAGTTGCACTAGTGTGTATACACAGGAGCAGTGCTGAGTATTGAACATAAAGCAGAATGTATGAAGTGGGGCAGTATAAAAAGGAGAATGAACAGCAGAATATACAGGGTTCAGTGATGTGAAGAATGAATAAAGAACAAAGGACTGCAATATGTAAATTGTTTGGGTCTTGGTTTAGATACGCTTTAAGCAATTAAATGTCAATCAATGAAGTTTGGTACAGATTAAGTTTTATATAAATCTAATCTCACATAGTGTCATATTAATTCCTTAATGTTCTATCCTTGTTGATTTACATAAGATATATAAATCTAATACCACAAACCAGGCCTATTTAAAAAAACAAGTGCAATCATTTTTCTTTAACATATAATATTTGTTTTATTAGAAGATATGTTGTATTTTAGAGGCAGTTTATTAAAAAAGTGCCTCATTCAAAATGACTCATCCATTTGTTGATAGTGGACTATCTTATAAACCCAGAGAAACAGGCTTTAAGGCGGTTGTTTACACCGCAGGGACTGGAATATGAAGCATCAGGAGGAGAGATACAGAGAGCTGTGATTGGTTCAAGCTCTGCGCTATTCTAGCAAGTCAGTTAGTGGTAACTGCTAAAAGACTATTTCCCCCAATTTCTTCTATAAACATCGCTTGCTCTATTATGCAACCCCCACAGCGGCACAGATTTCAGACTGGGTTAACAGTGTTTTCACCGGTGGGTCTGGAAATCTCAGGAATTACTCTGTGCATGCTCTGAAAAGCAAATTTTAACCTTTAATGTCTTGAAATTTCGCCAGTGTTTAGTGCTGCAATTTACAAAAGTGCATACCTTGGCTTGTCCTCTGTATTTCTGCCAAGTTTGGTAATCTTCCACTTAACTCCCTCGTTTTTTGTTAATTTCACTTGTTGCCGAAATGACTGAAAGCTTTGGAAAACATTCTATGCAATAGCCATATTGTATGAATAAAGAAACTTGTAGACTCGTGCTTCCATGTTTCTGCTGTGCTTGCTAGAAGCTGCCTCTTCCTGTCCTACCTCTTACTAGAGATGAGACTGGGCTTGGTGCTTACGTTTGCCTGCTCAAAACTCTGACCGCCACTGCCTCCTCTGGGCTCAATCTGTGGAGGCAGTTGCAGCAGGGTATTCCTACCCCTTTGTGATGTATAGCTGCGGGGCCTCCCTCCAACTGATGGTCGGGAGTTGGTCAGAGTTTTGAGCGCTCTTGGGCGAACAAAGGCAAACTGTGTTCGCACTAAGCCCCATGCCATTACTACTTCCTAGTGTGCGGCAGGTGTGACCTTTGGGGTGTGAAGGATTTACCCCAGTCCTCTATGTGGGCTATTACCTTCTTGGAAAACAGGGTGAGCTATGGAAACAGGTGAACTTGTGGTAAGGCTCTCTGTAGTGGGTAGTTAGTCCAAGCAGAGTAGTGGGTGTGCATGCTTGTCATTAGTTGTAGTGTGTAATTCCGTTTTAAACCTAATTAAAACCTGAGAAATTCTAACTGAGCACATGATGAAAAAAATGCATTATTAAAAATAGTGCCAAATGGCCAGCAGCTATAGAGGTATATGCAGCTAAAGTGTAGTCCAGCCTCAACATTTTCTGTAAAAGTTGATTATGTCCTTTCACTTCCAGAGCCTCTCTATTGGTCAGTGAGGTTTCTTAAAGATAATGATGACTCAAATGTTGAAAATCTTGCTCTATAACCCTCTGCACCCCATGTCAGTCCATTAAACAGAGATCTTGACTGGGTCGAACACAACCTCCCCAATTGACTAATAAGTGGTCCAAAAAAATTGTGATTAGCCATATGACAGCCCCTCCTAATGCATGTCATGCACAGATATCTTCCCATCAGTACTTTTTGAGACTGGCCTTTGTTAGACTTTTTTTGTCAGTTTCATGTTTTTAAGTCCCTCCTGTTTAACAGCGTTTTTGTACAACCTAATTGGCAATGTACAGTAAACAACTGGGTGGTCTTTATTGTTCTCCAGCAGCACTGAAGTGAGATTTGTTTTACAAAGTAACAAATAGGGTAGCAATTGAGGCCCCTGTCTGTTATCACATGTTTAGATCTGCATATTCCAATAGGAACAGATTTTTATTAAAGCCTCTGTCACGCTATCATTGATGTCTGTGACTGCTTTGGTGGCCCTTTGCTTCCTGTTTGGATGACAACAGGAAATGAGAGGAAATCTCTTCAACAGAGACACCACGGTAATAAAAAAGAAGGTCTTTATTTGTCTGTGTCAACATTAGGAGGTTTTGCTTCCTATGTTTTATGTGACAAGGTGTTACAGGGACAGGGAGTGGTGGGAATTCTCTCCAATTCTGATCACTTTTTATTAACATGCAAAAAGCTTTTCAGTTTGTATTTCTATGTGTGCCTTTTTGGTGCAATGGCCTCCATGATCCTCACATCTTGTCCTGTTATCATTAGGATAAACAAATAAGAAATCTAGGCAAAATAGTCACAAACAGCAATGAAAACTTAACAGAAGTGCTAACTCTTCCTACTCTGTTAGAAATCACCTGCTCAGTACTATAGTTACCATCCAAGCATTGCTGTTGGGAATTACTCTCTTTTGTAGATAATCCGGTGATCTGAGAAGCCCTACAAGGGATGCAAAGAATACATTCCCAAACACACCTCCAGCAGAACCTTAAAGCAAAAGTAAATCCTGGTTAACAAAATGGGCCACCAATAGCTATTAGCCATAATGTGCTAGTATGTACAACATATTAGCACATTATGGCAGACTTATCTGCCAAACCAATCCCTTCCAGTGCCATGCTACTCCCTCTCTGGCACTTCTGTTTTCTCCCTGGTCTTTTCAAGGGGTTTTAGGTCCTCGGCTACGTGACTGGCCAGGCCCTGGTGACGTAACTCCTCTGCATGTGCATGGGAGTTACTTCATTTCAACCTGCCGGGTCTGTGCACTAAGCTGCACATGTGTACAACGAAAAAAAGAAATTGCAAAACAGTAAGCCCTCATTCAAACTAGAAAAGGCCGGCACGTACAGATCCTTGCTGTGTGCACGGCCGTATCGGGCAGCTCCTGGGAAGGACAGGTGCTGCGTGTGATTAATACGCAGCCCCTGTCCTTCTCTATAGGAGTATGTGGCCATACGCCACCCTACGCTCACCCCAAGTGCAGGTCCATGCGGGTGCAGGTGTCCTGGCTCGGACGCAGACAGAATCCATCCTGTCAGCGTACGAGTGCGGACACCCGCACAGACGTGCAGGGCGGGGGAGCGTAGGGCGGCGTACGGCCGAGTACTCCCATAGAGAAGGACAGGGGCTGTGTACTAATAACACGCAGCACCTGTCCTTCCCGGGAGCTGCCCGATACGGCCGCGCAAGCAGCACGGAGCTGTACGTGCCGGCCTTTTCTAGTGTGAATGAGGGCTAAAGAGAAGCTTTTTTGGCAGAAGAGACTTCAACAGTTTCTTCTGCTAAAAAAAAGTCTGCCTATGGGCTATTTTTTTTTTCTCCCCTTACTTTCACTTTAATTGCCTCTTAGATACATAAAATCTGATTCAAAATATGTCAGTAGAATTTTCTCCCAGTCACCAATTAAATTTTGGATTTGACTTGTGATTCATGAAGCAGAGAATAAAGAAGGTACAGTTACCTTGAGGAAGTACACACACCTGTTGACCCTGTGAAGTGCTGTCTGGATTCAGGTTGCAAGAAATTACAGAACTGATAACGGGGTAAATTGTGAACGGTCTTATCCAGTGCTGGCTGGATAGCATTAGTAGTTGACTTATTGCTCAGCTGTGGAGCTAATTCTTGTCCATCAAGTCTTGTTCATTTCTTCTACTTTCTTTCCATAATAAGAATACTAATATAGATTTCCCCTCACAGATAAAGCCTTCCCTGCTGTAGTTTTATTAGCCACCTCTTCATCTGTCACACCTTTATAATGATCAGAGACAAATGGCTTCTCAAACCAGCTGGATACATTTCAATTCAACAAGTAGAGAGGAAACAGAGGCACTAAGGACTCTAACCTGATATATTCCATTAGAGCACCAACCTCTAGCCATTTTTATTTAATCTCCTTTCATTCTCCCGCCCTCCCCGTTAGCAGTTGCAGAAAAAAAAAATCAACAATGCATTCAGAATTGAGTTTAAATCTCGCACAAGACAGATCTACGAGCTTTTTATTACAATAGTGGGACTATATGTATTTATTATATGCCTGACAAGTGGCACAGTAGCAGTAATTAAAATCTGTGGTGATAAATTCAGAATGGATTTGTAACATGTAGATGGAAACCAACAGCGCTCAGTCTTGTACATGACGGCTCCGGCCCGGCTGGATGCCGAAAAACATTTAGTTAAGACTATTTACACTTTGACAACGAGGGGGAAATGAACGTGTAGAAACGCCAAGCGGCAAGGCAGAAAAATAGATTGGCATTCTTAAGAAATCATTTTGTGTTTTGCCCTAAATTAAATTTATTTTTTTCCTGGATATATATGGGGATGTGATCGGCTTAAAGCAAATCCATCAGATACACCAAAGTAAACCTGTCACAAACCTAGGCAATTCATATTGACCGTAGGATGAAATAATGCAAAAGACCTCATGATAAAACATTCCATCTCCCTAAGGTCCTAAAAATATGGTGGGTAGCTTTACTGACCAATAGGAAGGTAGAAGAGGGGTGGGCCTAGTTTCATTTCTTTGACATTTGGTAAAGCTGTGTCTGTACGAAATATTAGTGTGTTCTCACACTGCAGTGACCTGTGCTGGCATATCTGAGTAGCAGCCACACCCACCAACACATTCCTCACACTGACTTGTATTGCACAAAAGGGGAGGGGGTACATCTGACCAGGTCTATTGCATTACAGAGTGCACTGTGTCTAACCCTGGTGCTCACTGGACTGTGCAGTCATATTTAGACCCCCTACACAACTACAGTAACAGGAAAGTGGAGGTAAGACTACGAAAATTGAGTCTTTATTACAATGTTTATCTGACTGTATATCTATTTCTGTAACTTCAGCTTGGCTATTGTGTGTGCAAACTTAAAATAATGTAGTAGTTAATGGAAAGAAGCAGGTACTTTTTATTTAATACAGTGATGTAATTGGGTAACGATAACGTGCCCTTTTGATACATGTGAACTTTAATGACATGTCCACTTTAAAAGGTGTATTTTCTAAAACTACTCTGTCCCTTCATTTTAAACTCTGCCATGCTCCTATTTTATTCAGATACTTTTAGCTGTCCTATTCAGTCCCTGAAATTATTAAAAAAAAAAAAAACTGCTTACATTTTACCCTTTAAAGATTTAAAACCCAATGAAAAGATTAAACAGCAAATACAAGAGTGTAAAAAGTGCTGTGAAGAAAACAAGAATGTTGCTTTATTGGGTACAAAATGTAATGTGAGCACATCGATAAGCAATAAAGGCGATTATTGATAATGATTGGGCCCCATGATTCCAGGAACTCAGAAGCAGTGTAGTTACACCTAGGTTTTCCTGTCTCTTATCCCAATGCAGTCTACAGTATTTAATGTAAAACTTTGAAAGAAGAGAATTAGCTAAATACCTATTTGAAATACATGTATGCAAATGAGCTGGCTTTCCTGAAAAAATGTTTGTTATTCTGTTCTAACACCTCCAGGCACCCCTGTAGGACAGGTTGGCTAGACTCATGACCTTACCCTGTTAAGAAGGACAGCTTGTTTGTAAGCCTGCCCCAGTCTGTGAATGGACAATGAAGGAGGAGAAGCAGACTGATGAGGTCATCCTTCTGCTCTGCCCTCCTGTAAACATGTTTATGAAGGAAGAAAAACAGCACTGTGCAAAAAAAAAAATAGAGCTCTAATTGGCTGAGAGTGGTGACCCTCACTCTCCCAGCACCAGTACTTGACATCAGCCTCCCAAGGTTATGGGGGGCTAATGTCAAGAAATAAACAATACAGTCAAAGGCAATATTTGTGCTTCACCTACTTGAAGCTACTAAGGTGATCAACAAAAAATAATGTTTAGCCTCAGAGTAAAAACAGACATTTTGTTCAAATTTGACACTATGGGGGTGATTTACTAACCCAAACACACGCACGCACCAGGTGCGTGTGATTTTCACACAGCAAAACGTATTTATCAACCAAAAAGTCTCTAAAAGCATATTTCCACTAATGCCATATATGGAAAAATCATGCACATGATGCATATATAATGCTGCTTCACAGTTTAGACAAAAATGGTTAGCTCATGCATTTACATTCCTGCATTCATCAACACAACATAGAGCTAATTTACACAACATCACCTTGCAATTCATGCAAGGCTTTGCACAACACACCTGCTGGGTGTGTACACACTACAAAGGTGTTTAGATTCCACCCATAGATCATGCTGGGAGGGAACACACTACAGAGGTGTATACATGTCCGTGGTGTGTTTATAAGGTTAGTAAATCAACCCCTATGTCTAATAGTGGAATAAACATTTGGACAACTGCAGGAAAAGCAAAGCCAAGCATGCCTAACCCCTGACTTACTTCAGGGAAAGACAGAGCATGTCCAAGAACCAACTAGTCAACAACTGCAGTTTAGGTTGAATATCCCTGACCCTTGACTCCAGGGAGGGAGCAGTTCAAAGAATGAAAGAACAAGTAGGTAGATAAAATGATAGTGTATGAGACCAGATTTTATAATGGAATGTAGTAGAGGGTGAAGATAATACCATTATTTATGTTCAGTCTTCATGAAAAATAGATAATGATGTGGTAAATGGATAGATAGGAGATTATGCTAAATAATACAGTATACCCAACATGTACTCAGATACTACCCTCATTTGTAGATACTACCCTCATTTGTAGTAATTTAGGAATGCATTATCATATTTTATCCATAGTGTACGTAGGTGTTCTGTGCTTTTATTGTTTTTTTTATCATCAATAATAATGTGTGGGTTTATATGAGTAAAATATGAAAGAATGATACTATTAACTAATGAGACAACTAATCTGTTAAGGTGATATCCATCGATGTGAGAGCCCTCACAGGGTAAAATGTAAATGGACAGAAGGAAGGAACCCTTAAATGACAAAAGCTAAAGGGTACTAAATGCTTCTTAAGAAGAAGGTGGGGTGGTCTGCAACACCTGTATGCAGGTATACATACATAGGTATATTGTAATGTACACTGGTGTACAAGAATATCAATATTTAAAAGAGGAGGAGGAATCCTTCTAACCCATATTCATAGGTGTTTTAGAGGTGTGTAACCACACTGAAAGCTTGCCTATACATAAAATAACATTTAAAATAACCTACCCCCGTAAAAACAGAATTCTCTGCCGAGGAGCGAGGGGTAGGCATTTTAGCATTAGTACTAGGAATATTCACTGGATAGCAAATGGGGGATGGGAGAATCTAAGGAGAATGCCTCAGAAGACCTTAGCTCGGGCATAGAAAGGGATTTAACCTCCAGTAATCCAGTCCTGCAAAAGCCTCTGGACTTATACTGTCCCTCTTACGGGAAATCTGCAGCAGAGTATTTGTGTGCCTAGCCTACTGAGCCTTCAAGAAAGTATAGGACTTTACAGCAATGGATACTTCCTAAGAGGGGCGCTTCTATGCAGAACTCCCACTGTTCAAAGTACAGATGATCAGAAGAGAGGATTCAAAAGACAATATTTTGACTCTGGGAAAGACAGTGTGATCACGAAATACTGACTCAGCATCGTTTTAGAGGAAGTAGGTCATCCAGTCTGTAGCAGGGGAAACCTCAAAACTATAGTGTCTGAGACCTTTTGGTCTAAAGAGACTAACTTAGCACATTGCCAGGATTTTAGATTCCATAATTCAGTGGGATAAACTAAAAAGGCCTGAGAAACTGCACAAGAAGTAGGGAAGATACTAATAGGGAATTCCCCAAACAACCCCGCAAACCTGGAAGGGGTGTATGGAAAAAAACTGTTACACACCAGGAAAAATTCAAAGGTCCCCATGGGGAGTAGACTAATTAGCAAGGATATGAGTTGAGCAGTTTCACTCAAAGATTACCCAAGCACTTGTTAATTCGAATCTGGACAAAGAATGCAGAAGATTGGACCCTCGGCTTTGCACGATCTCTAAAAATCTTGGAGACTAACTGATCCTTGTTGATCCTGTATATCAAGAGATCCCTTAGGAGAGGGATAAGGCTGGTGAGGACTAAGCACCACAAGAAATGCAGTATTCTATGGCAGAAAGGGACTCCTACCCAGTAAGGTGCGTGAGATTGAGTGGCTCCTACCAGAGTAAGAATCTGAGATTTCAGGGTGCAAGAAACTCAGACATACTTGGGAAGATGTACAATTAATATGAGGTATTGATGTATGAGGTATAAATAATGGATAGACAGCAAAACACCAACTACCCTTGGTGTGCAAGCCCACAGGCAAATTTCCCTCATCCTTTATAGTAATGGCCAAATATTTCTGACTTTTGGACCCAAGTAGTATACCTTTTAACCCCCATGGTAATCACCCCATGTCCTAGATGAAAAAGTATGGCCCAAATATAGTGAGATCTTTCTACAAGAAACCTTGTCCCTAGCCCAAAAAGTGATAGCACTTAAATTGATGAGACCCTCACCTCCTACTTTTGCCCAGTGGATAGCCTTGGTGAATCAATCTATCCATTTTGAAAAGGTGATATACAATAAAACGAATTGTCCACATACTTTTTTAAAGATATCGGATGCGTGGGATGAGTCCCCCATAATCGTTCTAATAACTTTTGAACACATATATACTTAGGTCCTTTTATCATTGAATACAATTTCTGCATTGCTGCCACTGACACTACTCAAATGGTGAGAGAGACAAGAGACATGGTTTAGTTTTGTTTTGCATTGAAAACGTTTATTGACATGCTTGTATTCTGAAAGGTACATATAACCTGTATACATCATTACATCGATGTTGCTTGATAAACAAGGCTTGAAAAAAAAAAGAATTCGACTCTGCCATGAATGGTGTCGGCACGTACATAGAGACTCTGCGATATAGGGGTCTTGTGGGCACAGGAGAGGTCTTAGACTGCCATGGCGGAGCTGTGGAAGACTCCCATGAGGACGACCCTACAGTAATATGGATCCCAGGATCTAGGTTATATGTGTCGGTTCCTTCTGGGGATAATTAAAAATCACCTTGATAAGCAGTATCAGTGCCCTTTAAATATCCTGAGAAGGAACCATATCCTGCCAGGTTCTAAAGCCCTTTCATAGCCTTGCCTATATATTATAATTGCTTGACGTCAAGATATATTTTGATACTATGCTAGTTTTAGGCCACAATATACGGTATTTATTGATATAGAATGAATATATCAATCTAAAATGGTATTTTCAAATGCATGGGTTTAGGCTTTAAAACTTCCATTTTGGCCATTTACTTGCTGAGAGACTATTTCCAAACTGTGCTGTGTATGATGAGCTGCAACCACCTTTATATTAAATTTGAAAGATTCTGTGCACACCATCTTTAGATCAGGCTGTCATTGAAGGTGCCTGAGCTGGCTACTGAAATGTGAGCTGGCAGAGAACAAGAATAACTAACATATACTAAAACAGCTGGATCATAGGACTGTCATCATCTCTCTGTTGCAATAAAACAGAGGAACTAATAGAAAACAGCTAAGTTGGGACTCAAGTTGGCAAAGTGTAGTATGATCTGCTAAAATTAAGTCTGCAAAAATATAACATAAAGTATAAAAATGTATTAAAGCAAAAATGGAAAAGCATATAATTTCAACACAAAACGTAAACAGAAAGATAAAATGTTCACTGCCACAAGCAAATTAAAAACATTAAAAAAAAACACGTTGTGCTAATAGTAGGCCTCCTTTATAGACAAAATTGTACATGTTCTTGGAATTTACATAGGCTTTAGGCTTCCAATACTTGCTCCAAATTTATAGAATGTAGCCCCTTTGCCATGTAATGCTTCACAATAAAGCAATCAAGCCCCCCCTTAGGTCTTCACAGTCAAGCAATTAGTTGAAACAAAAGTTGTTCTCAGTAAATCCACATGGCCCTCTTATAAACTGACATGCAGGCTCCTCGTATTGCGAGGGAAAGGTTCTGCATGAATTTGTATGAAGCCTAATGTCATGTATATTCCAAGAACATATAAAACTCTGACTAGGGACCCCATTGCCAGAATATCATGTATTGTGTTGAAATTGAACTTTTACTTTTTTGCATAAATACATTTAATAGTTGCCTTGTATTATATTTACAGCTTTAATTTGAGCAAGTATTGGTACCCATGTTAGTTACCTACTGTTGGTTCCTTTATTTTGTGACTATTTGACGTGGCTGAGCTACTTTTTCTTGGTCTGTGTTTCTATCTTTTTGGTTGAGGATGCTAAATATTTATGGATATATGTAACTTTGCTTGTGCTTGATGCATATTCAGGATGTTCAGTTTCCTTTAAATTTAGCAATAACTATCAAAACTCTTACACCACATACACTATATTGCCAAAATTATTGGGACACCCCTCCAAATCATTGGATTTAGGTGTTCCAATCGCCTCCATGGCCACATGTGTATACAATAAAGCACCTAGGCATGCAGACTGCTTCTACAAACATTTGTGAAAGAATGGGTCGCTCTCAGGAGCTCAGTGACTACAAGCGTGGTACCGTGATAGGTTGCCACCTGTGCAATAAGTCCATCCGTGAAATTTCCTTGCTACCAAATATTCCACGGTCACCTGTTAGTGGTATTATAACAAAATGGGAGCAACTGGGAACAACAGCAACGCAGCCACGAAGTGGTAGGCCATGTAAAATGACAGAGCGGGGTCAGCGCATGCTAAAGTGCACAGTGCACAGAAGTCGCCAAGTGTCTGCAGAGTCAATAGCTACAGACCTCCAAACTTTGTGTGGCCTTCAGATAGGTACAACAACAGTGCATAGAGAGCTTCATGGAATGGGTTTCCTTGGCCGAGCAGCTGCATCCAAGCCTTACATAACCAAGTGCAATGCAAAGTGTCGGATGCAGTGGTGTAAAGCACGCCGCCACTGGACTCTAGAGAAGTGGAGACGTGTTCTCTGGAGTGAGGAATCACGCTTCTATGTCTGGCTATCTGATGGACGTGTCTGGGTTTGGCGGTTGCCAGAACGGTACTTGCCCGACTGCATTGTGCCAAGTGTAAAGTTTGATGGAGGGGGGATTATGGTGTGGGGTTGTTTCTCATTGGTTGGGCTTGGCCCCTTAGTTCCAGTGAAGGGAACTCTTAAGACATCAGCATACAAAGACTTTTTGGACAATTTCATGCTCCCAACTTTGTAGGAACAGTTTAGGGATGCCCCCTTCCTGTTCCAACATGAGTGCGCACCAGTGCACAAAGCAAGGTCCATAAAGACATGGATGAGTGAGTTTGGGGTGGAGGAACTTGACTGGACAGAGTCCTGGCCAACCCGATAGAACACCTTTGGGATGAAATAGAGCGGAGACTGCGAGCCAGGCCTTCTCGTTCAACATCAGTACCTGACCTCACAAATGCGCTTCTAGAAGAATGGCCAAACATTCCCATAGACACACTCCTAAACCTTGTGGACTCCTTCCCAGAAGAGTTGAAGCTGTTATAACTGCAAAGGGTGCGCCAACGCAATATTGAACAATACGGACTAAGACTGGGATGCCATTAAAGTTCATGTGTGTGCAAAGGCAGGCGTCGCAATACTTTTGGCAATACAGTATAGTGTATCTGTTGCCTTCAATGTTACATATAGCTCAGGATCTGTAGAGTTACCAGTCCTTGGATTTGGTGGCTGCATTTTCTTTTTGTGTTTGGCTTCTATTTTCACCTGGTGATCCTGCCAGTAACACTTTCTGTTCTAGGTTGACAACACTCAGTTACTGCACTATATTTATGGAGAAGCAGTGTTGCCACTGTTGGCTGATCACTCGTGATTTCAACTACAGAACACTTTCCCTTTGCCTCTTCTCCATAACAACACACAAAACACTGCATCATGAACACAAAGCTACAAGTGTACGGTCACCTCTCGTTATTTAATATCTACAGAATAAGTAGTGCTTGAAACTTCCCTCTGAGTTCAGTAATGTTTTTTTTCTTCTACTATACCAGTTGTTGCTTTTGCAAGATGGGCCACTCAGTATTTCCTTTTAACATTATTTTTCCATTACAAAGAAAATTGGTGCCATTCATTCTGACAGCAGAAACATAGAGGGCTATTACCATTATAGGTACTGTACATCGACCAAGGTTTGATAACCAGAGCTATTTGGCTAAAAGACAAAAAATGCACTACAGGTAATCACTCTGTATTTGATTTGGGCATTCGGTTCAGTCTAAGGGCTACTGAAAAGATGGGAGGTTTAGAATAAAATTTCATTTCGGGAATTCTGCAGTCTTATTTATAAGGATCTACAAGATATGAAATGCTTAGTCTTTCAGTTTTCTAGAGCAGCTGGAAGGTTAAAGGCTTGCAGTGCTAAACCGTGTTTTGGTGCATGGCAAAGGTAAAGGTTTGCATTAGTGCCACCCTGTTACATATCTGATGGGAGACTGAGCTATGTAGAGGAAGGCTATTCTTGCAGACCTTGTCCTACTCTCCTGGAAGCGGTGGCAGGCAGAGTGAGGACGCAGGAGCGCAGAAGTGCCCAGGACGCAGGTCAATGTAGTCTGTGCAAGTGCTCACGTGTTAGGATCGGGAGATTGGAACAAGTAACAGATGCAAAGTCGGCAACACAGGCCTAAGTCAGTATCGTCTGGGCAAAGCAGTACTAAATTGCTAGCCAGATTAAGGTCAAAGTCACAAACCAAAATCACTGAGAAGTAGAAGCAAGGTGCCAAAATCAGTAGACAGAAGCGGGGTCAAGTCACAAGCCAGGGTTGTTGTCTTCCGGGGTCAGATCGCAGGTCCGGTCGCAGGGAAACAGGAACAAGCTGAAGACTAATCAACAATTATCTCAGACTCCATGCTGGTTTAAATAGGCCAACTGGCGCCAATGAGCAGGACAGTACATGTACGTGTCAGAATGTGAAAAAAATGCAGCGCATATTAAAGTGCGATATAACACAAGCACCAGAAGCTGTGAATGAGCCCTTAAAGTGGACTTTTGGTCTAAAGATACTCAGAGGTCTGTTTCTGTGAACCTATTTCTAACATATATCTTCAAAGCATGAGTAAATCAGCAGAAATGCATTTTGTCATGAGCCATAACTGTTTTACAATGCAGCATTTCTGTAAAGTTGCCTCTTTTTGTCCCTTTTTTAAATGCTGAGTACTTGTTTTCCAGCTTTATCATTCATGCTTTTGGCAACATAAGAAAGGGGTCTTTTACTCACCAATATGACTGTTTAAAAGTAGAACAAAAACCAAAAGAACTACTGTACAAAAGAAACTATTATAATACATTCCTTTATTTTATCCTAATACCTGACTACATTCCTGATCCTTGCTACTGGACTATGCATGCATTTTAGTAGTGTAAGCTGCAGTAAAATGGATCAGAGGATGTCATGGGATGCAGAATTGTATAAAAAAAAATGCTCTCTGTGAAGCAAAAGGGACATTTACATTACCCTGATGACATCAATGTCCTAAGATGCAAACTGTTTGTGCTGGGGATCCACATTTTATATACTGTATTTATCTGCACAATCTCCTGTATTTGTGGCCACGATATCGAGCCACCAATTGGACAGCGTGCTTACATTTAGGATCAGTAAAATTTGACTGTAAACATGATTTATATTGAATTCCCATCATCCCCCGTTCTCCAGTTAAAATTTCAGCTGGCTGACAGTGGGGGCATCTATACTGTCTGCTGTTTTAGAAACGGGTGTAGCAGGGACAACCCAGACAACACTGACAAATACAGTAGGTGTTACAATTACAAAAGGTCTGAGCAAGGATGACTGATGCAGGTTATGTTCATATGCAGCTGTGGTAAAGTTATATTGCACTTGCTATTGTTGGGATGTTTTGAGAGGCATAGTTAAAACACTCTAAGGAGTCTATTTAAAAAGCACCCAATAGGCCAAAGTGCTTTAGAAATATGCATTGCATTCGCTAGCTTTGGGAGTCAAATTAAAATGAGTGGGTTATAAAGATAAAAAGCCAGGAGGAAAACCTGGCCAGGTGACCTGTCAAAGTCACAGGATCAGTTATCCTCTAATCAGGGAGATCTTTTTGCTGCCTTAAGCTGTTTAGCAGAGAGAACTCCATTGGGGCAATTCAGGCTCCCCACTGTGGCCTGCATTTTATGAATGGGTGACAGTGTTCCCAACAATGCAGAGTATAACAGAGAGCGGATAGTGATATCTGCTCTCCATTATGAAAAAGCCCCTTAGAGAAATAACTACAGTATCCAGGACAAAGCAGCTACAAAGAATGGGGGACATCGGCAGAACCAAGGGCTAGCTTAAAAAATAAATAAATACAACACAGATAAACAATGTTCACTATAAGTGCCTAATTCTTTTTTATTTATTTTTTTATTTCAGTGCCTCTTTAAAGCTCTAAAAGACAACTGTTACAACAATAAGGTATGTAATATTTATATTCTGATTATATTTATTATATTGTTTTTCAGTCTACTATTCATACTACGCGATATTATTTTATACTGTTTTATCTGATTGTGATATGTTTTAATGCTAACAATAATATCTTAGAAATGATTCACTGTAGCACCATACAAACAGAATGAGAGCTTTCGTATAGTACTACAGTATGGTAACATCCCTGCCAGAACTCTTGCCCCATACCATCATGGCTTGCAGGGGAGTTGTACAAACAATGCACATTTAGATGGAGCTCCGTCACAGCATAGCAACCCACACTGGACCCCATGCTGAGGATGCACTCCAGTTCTCGTAAGGTAGGGAGACTGGATGGATCTTTAAAAAAAAAAAAATACAATTTATTTTTGAAGTATCTATATACATGTGAGGTTGTGTCTGTGGTTGTGTGTGTGTCCCTCAGTGTTTTTGAGTTCCCGTTCACACTAGTACAGTTCGTTAATTGAACAGTCCTGTGCCATTAACGCACTGAACCACGCAATCGCACCTACTACACGTTCTGGTGCGGTAGCTGCGTTGTGTTGCCATTCATTTGAATGGTACCCCAAACGCACCTCCCGCCCACAGTTCAATCGCCCACACTGGAACACATGGTACCGCAATACCGTGCATTCCATTGCAGTGCAACTTGGGTCACGACTTAATGACCAAGGACAAATGTGAGTCCTGAGGTTACACAGGTTGAGAACCACTGGTCTAGACCATATGCACTACAGAGGAAACTTAATTCACTGAGATGAGTGAATCAGTAACTATTTAATTCTCCTGTGATTTAGTAGCTGTTAGCAACATTCAACCGGACTAGTTCTATTAATGTTTTCATCATTATAGGACAAGTCCAGGTGAATGTAACTAACTACTACTAGCTATACAATGATAATGGAAGACCTTCACAAACACAAATTTAGTGACTGTTTTCTCATAAAACTGTTGAATTCAAACATATATCAGTGTCGAATCTCTAGTTTATGTATGAAGTGGGATTCTGACTGTTGAAAGCTTCTACCTCATTGTTATTTTATATTGTGAAGTGTTATTTGATCAGCACCTCAAACGACTCTTTTTCAGTAGTCAGCTTCCCGCTATCACCAGCTTGAAGCTAAAGGTATTTTAAGGAGTGTTAACCCATTCCATAATCTTTGTAAATGGACTTTTACAATCAAAATACCTTAAAAAACAATAAAACAAAGTACCTTAATTTCAGGTCTTTTTTGCCTTATTGCCTTCCATGGGTTTAAAACATTGTAATTGTTAAAGCTGAACTCCAAGCAGGTATAAAAGACACAACTTAATGCTACTGTGATTCATTAATACATCATTGAATTTTGTTTGAAAGCTGAATTCCAGGATAAGCAAATATTGTCTAAATAAAGGAGCCTTGTATATTCTTTATTGCATATTTTTTATTGAATCTCGGTGTCCTTTGTGGTTTTCGGTGGAGTAATCCAATGTGAAACTTTGCCTCTAAGAGCTTCCAAGACCAGTGACTGCTGTCCTCCCTCCTTGTGCAGGGTGACTGGTCTTGTATCCGCCCCCTCCTGTCGATTTCTGCATGCAGCCAGTACTGGGAGGAGCCTGCTGGAGCTCAGCTCTCTGCACAAGCAATGTACAACACACTAATATCACTGCTACTTTTGGAGGCTAATATCTGGGCTTGCATTTGGTGCAGACAAAATGGATGTCTATCCTTTCTGGCTATTGACAAATACATTTCAATAAAAGGTTTTGTGCCCAGAGTTCATCTTTAAATGTACACAGCTCAAGTACCTGAATTCATTTGTCCTTTGTTGCATTTGTTTGTAATCCTCTGTACAGCAGAGCTCAGAGCAGGAGAGGGAGAACCAGTACAAAGAGCCAATCGGTTTGTGTAGTATCATACTGATATCAGGAAAACAGAGCGACCTGTAACTTCTGCTTCCAATTCACTGTCCAGTCACAGGCTGGTGTAGGGATAAGACCTGGAAGCGTTACTTAACTGCAGCAAAAAAAAAATCAGGATTTCTGCCCACCAAATGGGGTTTTTTCAAAGCTGTGTAAACCTTAGGACTGGATAGCCAAAAATATAAATCCTTTGGCAGGTAAAACAACTGACCTATAGATGTTTCATCTGTATATTTAGCTGTTTGCCTGGAGTTCAGCATTCATACTTTATGGCAGGGGTGGGCAAACTCCAGCCCTTCAGCTGTGGTGCAACTGCAAAACCCATGAGGTATTGCAAGATCTCGACAGCTACAGGTACGACTCCCAGAGGCAGATACATGATGGGATTTGTAGATTCACCACAGCTGGAGGACCAACATTTGCCTACTCCTGCTCTATGAGGTTACTTTATTAAATTTCCTATACTCGTCAGCGCCATCTAGGAGCGCTAGTGCTGTGCGAACAGCATTCTTTTATTAATGAACCTCCATGTGTTTGTTTGTTTTTGTAATTGGGCCTACCGTTCATTACCAAATAATACACCCAACAATATATGTATGTATGTATGTATATATATATATACACACATATATATATATATATGGGAAAATGTCTGAAATAGTGGTACATTATTTGCTCATTTGGGTGACAGTATCCCTTAAAACCGTATTTTTTTTGCTTATCCTTCATTTCGCTAAGCGGAACGAATGCAGCTTCTTCCACTGGTGCAATTGAGTCATTACACTTCACTGTGTGCTGAACAAATCTTGGCAATCTGGCAGACGACTGAGACACAATGTAAAAGTATTTATATAGTGCGTTAGCGTGGCACAAGGGTCCATTTGTCACTGTCTGCGGGAAGTGTGTCTATCCCCGGCTCTCTTAAAGGGCTTATAAAGCCAAGCCAAGAAGGTTGCGCACCTTTCAAAGATCAGTCTGCCATTTAGAGGAACGGGCCTTGTTTGTCTCTGCAGACAATTTATTTTTTCCCGTGCTCTGCGCCGTGGCATAAATACCGAGGTTGGCAGGGCACACTGCAGGCACCATCCTCATTCTCATTGGACAAGAGGGGAGAGTCGGAAGATCTATGTCTTCCGTGAGGCTGTGAGGGCAATAAAATAACACAGTGAATTAAAGGCTAAAACTTAGTAATCGTAGTTTTGTGTCTCTGATTAAGATCTGCTATTTAACTCTGATTCATTGCCACTGTTCAGGCGTTTGGAGGAGCGTGAATCATGCGGTGAATGTGATCAGAGTTCCGATTGGTCTGTAGACATAAAGAGAATGATTTACTAAAATGTTCCGTTTAACCTGTTTATGCTTTTAATCCCTAATTAGGTTCAGGGAATCTTTTTTTTTTTTTTACATTTCTCTGAATCTGATTGGGTATGTGAAGTGAACCTTTAGTAAATTAGTCCTTGTATCTTTTTAAAGAAGAACTCTGAGTAAAACGTTTTTTAACCCTTGCAGTGGGGCTCATAAGTGCTCATTTTTGTTGCAAAAATAAGTTATTATCACCCAGTGGCGTCACAAGGGGGGTGCGACCAGCACCCGGGTGACACCATTGTAAGGGTGACACCAAAATGACTGACAGTCATTTTGGTGTCACCCCCTCTAAAACGTCGTGCACTCGATCATGGACAGAGAGCCCGACAGTGTCAGGAGAGAGGAGGGGACCCGGCAGCATACCTCATCTCGCCGGGTGAACATCCCTTCCTCTCTCTGCCGGCATCCATCACCAAGATGACAGCCGGCAGGCGTCAATCAGACGCCATCACGCACATGCAAGGCGGACGTCACGCGCATTCGCAATGATGACACACCGGGGCGTCACCCTGTCTACAGACTGGGTGACACCCGACCTCGGGGCAGTGGCGTAACAACCG
>NW_017307103.1:396517-429093 GCF_000935625.1 Nanorana parkeri
GGACTTGTAGTTCCTTAGCTGATATATATGTGTGGGGGTGGGGGGTACAGTTCTAGTGGATGTTTACATAATATGGGGAGGGGGGGGCGGAAAAAAAAATTCTGCCCCGGGCGCCCATAACTCTAGTTACGCCACTGCCTCGGGGCACCCCTGTCCTCACTCCACCCGGCTGGCTGTTAGACCGGTCCCTGGAGCCTCTCTCCCCCTCCGCTCCTGTGGTCTAAGGTCCCATAAATCATCACGTCCTATACATGTAAGGACACAGAGGGGCATATCATCGCTGGAGCAGAAGAGAAGGCACGCTGGAGGGAGCACTGTAACAGCCACCTGCGAGGGTCGCGTAAGTATAGCTGTGTTATTTTTGCACCTAGACCAAAACAAGTACTTAACCCTTGCAGTAGGGGGGGGGGATCTGACCTTCTAAGTGGAACTATGGACACAATGTAAAAATGTGTTCATAGGTAACATAGTGTTGATGCTGCCTGTAGATCCAATGTTTTTGTCACTTCCTTAAACAGGAGGTTGTCACCCTGCGGACAGGATAGTCTTAGATGGACATGAAGTTTTAGATACACTTTAAGTAGGGATGCACAGATACTTTTCGAGTACCAGTGCAGATACTTGGCATTTTCATGAGAACTACCACCTAACACCTGATGACACATTTTAAGCAGTTGCAGCAACAGATTTGTTTTGTTTTGCAAAAAACAGGTTGGAACCATATGCATTAAAGACGAACTCCGGGGAAAATACTCTCCCGATCCTCCAAGCCTATTTGCTATTAGAACGGTCCATGGAGCCTCTACCCCCCTCCGTTGCAGCAGTCTGAGGTCCCGTAAAACATCACATTCTAGACAGACTGTTTAGGACATGAGGACATCTGTGCAGCGTAGAAGGAGAGAGTCTGGAGGGAGCGCTATCACAGCTGGCTGGCTCCCAGTATCAGAGTCTAGCATTGTAATTTTCCTCCCTAGACCAAAATGAGCCGTTGACCCTTGCAGTGTGGGAGTAGCCCTACGGCAAGGGTTAATAATAATTTACCTCAGAGTTATGCTTTAAAACTGAACATTGTAAGCTGTCTGAGAATGTTGTATGGTTTACTCCAACCCCTGTAACTGTCACTGTTGCTGGACTATTTCTTATTTTTGAGGGGTGTAGAGACATGCATGGACAGAAGTTTTGGGGAACGGGGGGCATTAATGACTGGCTGAGTAAATCATCCCCAAGGCTGAGTTTACACAGGCAGCAGCCTCCACTGTGAGGCGACTGCCTCAACCTGTATTCAGGCAGTGTTGCCCCCCTGAATGCCGGTTCTTTTTTTTTTATAATCCCAATGGGGATTTCCTATTGCAATTCCGTGCCGCAACCACAAACCCAGTCGTGGCATGGTCCAATGGTTGCATTCGCTTGCCAAACATGACATGCTGTATATTTTATGAGGTGCAAAGTATTTCAGCTGCGGCATTGTATACAGCACTGTTTGGCTGCAGTGCTGTTATTGCAGCAGGTGACAAAATAGCCAGTCTACATGAACCCTTACTAAAAAAAGACCTGTGCTTTATAGAGATCAATATCTAAAGTTTACATACACAAATGAATGTGTCATAGGAGTGATCTTCCCCCCTCTCTTCCCTCACCTGCCTGCTCTGTTTAGGCAGCTAAGTACACACTTTCAGTTAGAGAGAGGGAGAATGAAAGCAAACAGTGATGGCTTCATCGGTGTACTGCCGACAACTTTGCCATCCAATCACAGGCTGGGGACAGGGAGGTCAGCAATCAGTATTGCCTAACTGCAGGTAGTCACTAACCTGTGCTGTTTGGTAGAACTGTGTCAGGGCACATTTACACCAGATCAATTTTGTTGTGATCCATTGCGATACGTTTTTCAACGGAAGGCCACCGAAAAATGAATGGGTGTGAATGGGGCTAGTTCACACTACTCCATTCCATTGCGTTACGCTGCCCTGAAAAAAAACGTAGCACATGCACAACTTTTTTTTCAGAGTAATGTAACACAATGGTTCTGATGAACTAGCCCCATTCACACCCATTCATTTTTCGGGGCCCTTCCATAAGCATCCGTTAAAAAAGCAGATGACAATGTAATGGATCAGAAGGTACTTGCGATGACTTGCGATTTCCTTCCGATTTTGGTGTGACTGCACCCTAAATCTTAGGACTTGACTGAATGACAAATTCATTGGCAGCTATAACAGCTTCTACGTATATCTTTCATCTGCACATTTAGCTGTGTGCTTGGAGTGCAGCTTTCAATGTGATTCCCCTGTAAAGACAGTGAAAATCCCAAGGCATTTTGATAGCTTATTCCAGGAATAGTATTGTTTTGCTGATCTTTAATTGGTTGTAGTTTATTTTTTTCCCTCAATATATTTACTGCTAGATTAAGCCCGCTGTGGGTTTCTGCAGGATCAGGGGAGCTAAGGGAAATTCTGCTTTGCTTCTGACCCTTGAGGGCAAGGGAACAGTTTCAAAAGAGATTTTTTTTCCTGCAGGTTATGATGCTGCTGCTCCGAGAGATTTGCAGCTACCATTGACATTTCAGTTTCTGCATACGTGCAGTTTTCTGGCCTCTTAATTCCTGGGAGGGGATTCTTATTAAACAGGAGGTAGAGGTGCCTGTGGGACAGTTTTATTAATGAAGGCACTGTGTGAAACTGTACAGAAACCAATAGCGACCAGTCAGTCACTTTCCATCTATCCAGGGCATATTAGAGAAATGCGTAAAATACTATTAAGTGGCTGTAAATTCAAATTTACTTGCGTTGTCTACATTTGTAATCCTTTAATGCACGTCATCCATGTAGGAAGGATGCATTGAGTTCATTTTCAATGTGCTTTCTGCACCCCTCAATGTACGAAGAATAAGTACTGCAGTGCTTTTTACAACAAGTGAATCGCAACCCGTACAGCGTTTGCTGTATGTGTCCCATCAATGACAATTCCCTTTATTTCCTGTTCCAGAGAAACTACGGGAAGTATAAAGAAATCTCACCAAAGTAAGAGGAAATCTGCTCTACCTGACTATGGCTACACTGACAAACAACTCTTTGCTGCTGACAGTTTTAACTACTCGTTGGTTGAATCCTCGTGTGTAACGTATTCAAATAAATATAAAAGCAACAGGAAGTAAAATGAAACCCCCTGATTGAACTGCTTCCTAAAAAGAAAAGCTCCCCAAAAGAAAGCTAAAGTTATAAATGTTAAAAAAATAGTTATTTAAGGGATATACAAGTCAAAAGGTTTTTAAGCTTTTTCAAATGCTGATGAAATCACTTACAATTAATGCTGTTCTTTAATGTTTAAAAGTTTCAGTTTCCTACAGAATCAGCTGCATGAGCTCTGGGCCTGATATCATGTTTTAGGGTGGCTCCTTTCCCTTACAGATTCCTATGGAGCCACCCTTGTTTGTGTTAGTAAGCTATGTGTGTCTACACAAACACACAGGCAGAGCAAGACAAGCCATTCCTCGCTTCCTCCTTCCTTTATTCTTGATCTTCCCCGCTCCAAGCTGGTAGATGGACGGCTGTTGGAGACTGCTCTGTAACCGGTGATCTTGTATTGGACAGGAAGTTCAGGGAAGCAGATTTGAGAAAGTTGGAGTTGTTTGAAATATGATGACTGTAAGTTCTTTTGATCTGGATTTATTAGTGAAAAAAAGGTTGGGAAGTTTAATGCTACTTTAATTGTCAGTTTAGCCCTAGCCTTTGACAGATGTCACCTGAACAGGTGTCCCCATTGGAACATTTCCCTCACCTCCTGTTCATGTGACAGCTGTAAAATGTTGGATTTCCCATCACTTTCTCTACCGAACATAATGGTCACCAGGACAAATCGATCGGATGAATCTCCCCAGCAGCGACATAGGCAGCCATAAATACCTGACAGAGGTTTGTAACACTTCTTCACTAAAAAACTGTGGGCTTTATTTACATCCTAAAATTTTTCTTTTCACACGCCTTTTTTTTTTTTTTTAGCAACGCAAAGGGGCTGATTTATAACAGGTCAAAATCCAATGTACCCATCACACTCCTGACCGAATAATACCCTTAGAGTTGGGTGGGTGCCAAAGTGACTGCTGATGCCTCTGCAATCCAAGATAGGTGTATGTATAAAGCCACTCACACTCCAATAGAATTTCAAGTCAAAACCGGTTTCTTGACTCGATTGCTATCACATCGTATAGCTATAGGATGTGATAGCAATCGAGTCAAGAAAGCGGTTTTGACTTGAAATTCTATTGGAGTGCGAGTGAATTTATACATACACATGATAACAGGTTCACACATTGTATAACTGTGTGAATGATGTTCACAGCACATTACTGCCACTAGATGGCGCTGAATAGGAATTTCCTAAGCTCTTCGGCTCCATCTAGTGTTCTAAATCAGCCCCTTAGAGTCACTTTACCTCTCCATTATCTACCATGAACAGAGATTTTAGGCTTAGATTGACTGAACCTTTAAGGTTAGTGTGGGGAATAGTTGAAAAGCACAACTTACCTTTCAGTTTAAATCAACTTAATACATTGTAGATGCATCAAAACAAAAAGTTTGTTTTCTTTAGAAAGAAAGTCACAGCCTGATTAGACAACCCTGGCCCTGCAAGCATGCTGCAGAGGAGGACCCTTGCTCTCTGTGTGAAAGCAGTGGTTTCTCTGCAGAGGTCCAACATTCCCCCTGCTGAGTCAGAGCTAAAGTCCGCCAATCAGAAAATCCTATGCTTTCTGCTGATTGGTGAGCTCTGGCTCTGGCATAGCAGGGGGCATTCAGAGCTCTGCAGAGAGACCACTGCTTTTACACAAGGGACAATAGTCCCTCTTTGCCCTTTGCACACCTTTTGTTTTGGCACATCTGCAATGTAATTAGGATGCATTGAGTTCATTTTAATAGCCACCCTTGTGTGTGTTAGTAAGCTGTGTGTGTCTACTCAGTTGGGCTTTCATAGTTTGGGGCAGGTTAACTGTTAGAATATGTTTGAAGTGAAGGACAAAGCTCTCATAGCATGTGATAAAATTGAGATTTGTTTTCTGTACTAAAAGCCCTTCAATGAGAATGACAGCGCTGGGCTCTCAGTGCTCATATTTGATGTAAGGACGAACACTTATACTGTTCCTGTTTTCTCCCACTAATACAATGTCTGAAAAAAAAGCCAGTTATTCTGTTTGTGAAATGTAGAATATTAACAATTATTGAAGCATTGTTATAACAAAAATGTGCAATCTCTGACATATGTCCCAGAGCTCCTCAGACCGCAATGAGATGGCTGAAACTTCTGTTCTGAGGTAGGAAGAAAAAATGCCTGTGGAAGGGAAGTTAATAAAGTCAGGGCTATTTTAGTGACTACATTAATCATATATGAGCATTACTATGTTATTAGGATATGGAAACGAATCTCTCTGGTGCTCTTACCTCTATTGTAGAGCCATTTCTGGTCCTCTGATTTTCTAAGTAGATTACTATTAAAAATGAAATTCTCATAACTAGACATTCGGAATTGGTTTTGTGCCGCCAAAGGAAAATTTTAATCTAGGTAAGAGGAGGTTGTCATAAGGATAGTCATAAAAAAGTAGTAAAAAAATGTAAAAAATATTGTCAATGATAACTCTTCCACCTTATGATATGTTATTTACAGAGACCTAAAATGAAATGCTTTGGGATTTTCTGAATTTTTTTTCTTCTCTCCAGCGAAAATGGAAACAGTAATTTAATTTACAGTTTATTCTTTAAAAGGGTCAACTCACGAAAAAAGATATAATTTAGCTATTGATGGAGTCAGAACTTTGGTTCTTATATGTTTTGGATATTCTAACAGTGAGGCCTCCACACTTGGTCTGTAGATTTTCTGTGAAGAGGTTGTACAGTGGCCAACGGACAGCGAAAATCTTATAGAGGTGTGGAAAGGTAAAAATAATATCTTAAGCGCGGGGGCTAAAGATATTACAGTCCACATACTGCAATGTTTTGGGGCTGCCCAGGACCCCTTCGTTTTGCAGGTGATGTCAGTCTCAGGTACTGTCCCCTACAAACTCACTGCTTTGCTATTCAGCACTTGTCCTCTTCCACGTGAAATGACACTCAGCGCCATTCAACCCACTTCCTATGAGCCCAAACGCACTCTCCTTCGGAGTACCTTATCCAGCCTTGCTGAGCTCACAGAAAAATGCTGCAGATAGACATGCCATGTTATTAAGTGACACATATTTCTACAGCATTCAGGATCTGCCCACCTTGGAGGAAAAAGAGGACCCATGACCTAACCCAAATGTCTAAAGACCCCATGGTAAAAAGATATGTATTTAAAAAAATAATTCCAATATAAAATATGTTACAGGACATTGTAGCTGATTGGCATTGGGATAAACTTTGTGTAAGCTCCGACCCAGTGCTGGAACTTTCACAACAATTTTGTAGAAGTGAGGGGCCAGCAGGCAAAACGAACTGGGCAAAATAGAGAGTCACTTTAATACAGTCTAAGTCAGCATTTCTCAACCTTTTTTCAGTCGCTGCACTCTTAAATGTATGCAGAATCTCAAGGGATCCCAGGCAAAAATGTAAAAATAAAGTAAATCCCAGATAGGGGTCTGGTATACATTTTAAGGGGGGATCCCACATTAAAGACCCCCTTTACATAAGGAGCTCTCTTCACATCAGAAGCCTGCTCCTTTCACATCAGAGTCCCCCCACATCAGGACTCCCCCTTCAAATCAGAAGCCCCCCTTCATATCAAAGTCCACTTCTTTTATATAACAGTCCCCCTCGTTCACATTGCAAGCCCCCCGTTACATCATGAGCTCTATTCACATCAGAAGCCCCTCCCACTTCCCGTATATCAGGAGTCCTCTCTTAACATCACAGTTCCCCTTTTACATCAGAACCCTCCTTTAATACCAGAGTCCCCCCTTTCACATTAGAGTCCCCCCTTCACATCAGGAGTCCTCAGTTCCCTTTAACTAACATCACATCAGGAGCAGGCCTGGACAGAGGCATACTTCTGTCCTTTTCTAAATGGATCCCACCCCCCTGGATTTGTGTAATTTGTTTTCATCGTGCTGGCAGCCGGTCTGCCTAACATGGAAGGCATAACGCTGTGCAAAGAATTTCGAGGCATCCCTGAGGAAGCCAGAAAGCACCCCAGGATGCCACGACACCCTGGTTGCTAAAGGCTGCTCTAAGTCACTCACCTGAAAGTAAAGTCAGAGTGAAATCAGAGCTGCGATCATTGACTCCAAAATACTGGATTAGCATGACACCCATGATGCAAGCATTATCCAAAAAGGAACGGAAGCTTGCAAAGATTCTCAGTACAAATTGTCTTTTAACTTGCCAGCATGCTCAAAAAGCTACAATGCCATTTCCGAGAGGATTTGGCCTTCATATTTCTAATATAGAATAGCTTACAATATTCCTTACAGAAACAATGTCAGTAAAAAGTCACCTTTAACACTGACCTTTACCAATACAGATCAAGTGTTTCGATATATAGACTTTAAATCCAAGATAAGCTGGGATTTCTCCCGTGCCTCCCTTTAAACCACTCACAATCAATTTCATACTTTTCTGGCTGCAGAGTGACCTATCATAATTAAGCTTGATTATCCTCTCAAAGCGCAAGACGTTTTAATGGAAAGTTCAGAAATATCACTGTTTTCTGTTAGCAATTAGACATCTTCAGCCAGGCCTCCTGTCCTTTCTGCACATCAATAAAGAATTTCCTGCTGCAGAGACACAGCAATCCGGCATTATCGTTTGGCTTCTTATTAATATTCCAATGACGTCAGAGCGAACACTCATGATGCATAACTCTGAAGGGAACGCATCAAATTAAATGCGCTGCTTTACATTAGGCAGAACGGTTCAGACATGCCTTATTCATTAAGGTCCTTTTCCCTTCATAACGATACGCAGAAGCTGTACGCTATTTTCCGCTTAATAGATCAGTCACTGATTCTCGGATTTTGAATTACACCACTGAGTGGCCAATGATAGCAAGTGAATTGAAGCACGTACCATTATTCTGTATTTCACACTATTGAAACAAGAGTCAAATTAAATACACTTCTGAATGTCTCACAGGACACAATGGGAAGAAGAGGTCTACATATGATTTAAAGGGGAACTGGTACTTTAAAAAAAAATCAGGATATTTAAAGCCCAGTTAAAGCCTCTATATTTATTACTGTGATGCACATAATTGGCACAAGATAGATACTGTGCCCATGGGGTTCCTTATATGCCTCCTCATCCATGCTGACATTCTCTGGAATTAGTGGGGATAGATGGGAGATGCATTCTTGGAAACACATGAAGGTATCTGATATCTCGTGTTTCAGCTAGCCACCGTAATGTACTAGTATTTAGATGTTATGTAATGCTTTTTAAATATTAAATACTAAAGGGGTTACTCACTAAAGGGTGAAGAGTTTGGAGACGGCAAGAGAAGTGAAGAATCTGTGAGTGAAGAATCTGTGAGGAGAATTTTTCCAAATCAGCTATTTTGGCCTAGATTGTTCACTTCTCTTCACCCTTTTGTGAATAACCCCTTATGCTTTGTTGTTTCTTTACAAGTTTGTAGCCTTCTCCTGAAGAGGTGGGGAAGTAAAAAAAAGTAATCACGCTGTTAACATACATCCATGCGCAATGTACCATTTATGATAAGAGGATATTTGAGAAGTTGGTGGATTATACATTTATTTTCTTTTACTCTATGTAATGGATATTGTCATAGGCATGCACTGCCTATTCCATTAGGGTGTGCACCAAAAAGTAAAAAAAACACACGCGTATAGAGAGAGAGAGAGAGAGAGAGAGAGGAGAGGCAGCCAGAAGAGAGAGTGAGGCGAGACAACCAGGGGAGAGAGAGAAGAGACAGCCAGAGGAGAGAGTATGGAGAGACAGCCAGGGGAGAGAGCAAGGAGAGACAGCCAGGGGAGAGAACAAGGAGAGACAGCCAGGCGAGAGAGCAAGGAGAGACAGCCAGGAGAGAAAGTGAGGAGAGACAGCCATGGGAGAGAGAGCGAGGAGAAATAGCAAGCAACACATTTGCCTATAGCAGAACCCCTGTGCCCTTCAAGACTTATCTGGACCCTGTGTTTCAGACACCTCCTTGCTCCCCAAGTTCCATCCTCCCTCCGTGTTTCGTGTATTCTCCATCCATTCAAGTTGGAATGCCCAGACCCTGTGTTTGCCCCTGCATTCATTTTCATTATCTGGAATGATGGCTGAAGAGTTAAAAAAAACAGGTTATTTCTTTGCTGCAAACTGCATCCAACAATCGCACAAGGCAGCGCCCTTAAAACCTTAGGTGTGTCCATCACCACCAAATCCTAGAAAGTTCCTCTTAGATGAGCACACAGAACATAAATGTGCATATACAAACCTTTTAGAATGATGCCTAAATCTATCTTTCACATTTAAACAGCAGTGAACAAAAACTCAGCAATATAATATACTATACACCTAAAATAACATATATAAGAAAAATTGCAAAACATTATATTTAGTCACTTTATTTATACCATGCCAACATATTCTTCATAGTTTTATAGTGTATAGTAAACCATTCATGTCAGCTTCTATCCAGAAAGGAGCTTACAATGTAATTCTTTACATATCTGTCTCCATTGTGGATACATTCTGGCTATAGTTATTGTCTGAAGGTACATAGTTACATAGAATTTGAGATTGAAAAAAGACACAGGTCCATCAAGCTGAACCTTTGTCTGTCTGTGTGCGAGTTGTGCGTGCGTGTATGTATAAGAGTCCCTGTGTGGTCTAGTATTTAGGAGTACCTGTACCCCTGTATATTACGGTCTCCTAGGACGGTATCTAATTGATTTTTTGAATGAATCAATATTCTTTGCAGATACCACTGCTTGTGGCAGAGAGTTCCAAAAAGTAACCGCTCTAACTGAAAAGAAACCCCTACAGCCTTTGTGGATCAATCTTTTCCCCACCAATTTTAGGTGGTGGCCTCTAGTCCTTGTTAGGGAGTTTACAGTAAAAAGTATATTGCTGATGTTGCCATCACCACTAAACATTTTGTACATCAAAGTCATGTCCCCTCTTAATCGCCTCACTTCCAGTGTGAACAAGTTTTAATTTAACAACCTTGTCTCATAGCTTAGGTCCTCCAGTGCCTTAATTAGCTTAGTTGCTCTTCTTTGGACTCTCTCCAGCTCAAGGACATCTTTTCTGTGGACTGGTGACCTAAACTGAACCGCATACTTAAGATAGAATGAAGTAGAATGGAACAAACTCAAAAAGTTTCTCGGCCCAACACTAAGCAGTTTTCAAGCATTTTTAATGATTCAGGCAGTGTGTGGTGATGGTGCTCAAAATGTACTGAAGCTGACACAGAGAAAACAGACACACCCACACACACACAAACACCTACCTCTGCAGCTCTGGAGCAGGAGGAAGTGCAGGGACAGCTGAGAAATGCTCTTCCTACAGTCCACACAGTAGGCAGGGGAGTTACTCTGGCACTTTCCACAGTGAGAAAACAACAGGGGTCACAGCTCAGTCCACAGTGCGGCCCTAGCGCTCCCAACAGCCTCCAAACTGAGCATGGACAGCAGAGAGAATGGAGGTAGGGCTGACATTAAAGCGGCCGAAGCAAGGTGTTACGCTCAGGGTGATGAGGATGTGCCTAAGCACACCTGGCACACCCTGTGAATATTGTACAATTATTGCAAGAAGAGGAATGGAAGTAATGTTATGGCTGCCAAAGTTTTAATGTGCATATGTAAAAATTGGGAGTTTTATATAAAATATTGAAACATTGTGATTTTAATGAAATATTGGTGTCATGAATGAAAAAGCTTGGGGTACCTTAAAAGTCTGAAACCTCCACAACATTTTATGTGTTGATGTGATGCAGTCATGCTGCATATATAGTGAATTATGCTGCTCTTTTAGGGCTTTTTAGTTGCTACGTTCTGCAGCAAGTGTTAAAATACTCACAGCACATTGGAGAGTCAGACTGCAGCTCTTACACACAAAGCAGTGGCCTGGTTCTTTATTGGTTTCGACATGCCCTCTCCTGCACACTGGTCCAGCAAGAGCCCTGTTAATTAGAATACTATGCTGGGGTACGCGCCTGACCACTGGAAACCCGGACCGCTGTTTGTGTGATAGCAGCTACCTGACTCTCTAACATGCTGCCGCATTAAGAGCTTTAACATTTAGCAACTAAAGAGCCCTAAAAGAGCAGTGTATTTGTTGCTGTATATGCAGTTTGACTGTACTACAGTAAAAAAATGGAAGCTTCAATTGGATTTTAATAACTAAGGGATCTAGATCTATACCGTAATTGTCTCTATGCAGACCTGCCAGAGGATTTGTATTTCTGTCCTACCAGGTCTGAAATGTGCGCAGCCCTGACAGGCAGCACAGTGAGTTTGATTACCTCACTTTGACTATTGCAGTTATGCCATACAACTTAGTCTTAGCTTTCTCTTTTTGTCAGTTTGTTCCCTATCAGCAAATATGTACTTTAGCAAAGCCTGTTACCACTAAGTTCTGGTGATGTAAGATCCTAAATGACAGCTCACAATCTGTTTTTGGAGCACATGTAAACTGTGCATGCAGCAACAGTGAACGATCTCAGGGCTCAGCATAGGCAGAGTTAATGGCTTGTGCCTTTTAAGATTCTGCCCTGCTGTACCGGCCAACAAAAAAAGATAATTTTAAAGCCATCCACCCCTTTGTTCCCCCACCGCTCCATTCAGATACCAGGAGTGAGGAAAAGACTTGCTCCATTCGGACCTTAATCCTACTGAGGACTCATGTGACAGTGCTAGGCCAATTACCAAGCCCTAGCACAGTCCCGCAGAAAGAGAGTCTCACAGATAAAGAGGAGAATAAGTCACATGCTTTTCTCCTTCTGGGTAGTTTCTTTGCTTCCATTGGCTGATTGGAGTGGCAGGCGAGCAAAGGAAAGATGAGCCATTGCAGTTGAGAATAGTGGCATTAAAGCGAACCTGGTTCATCCCACATGGGTAAATCACAGGTTTGCTTTAAAGTATAACTAAACCTAAAATTAAAAACAAATAAAATAATAGCTAACTGTCCACTTATATCGTTTTCCTTTGTCAAATTGTTAGGTTTTTCTGCATGGTAAATTTGCCAGTTTCCAGAATAGGGTAACAACGCTTTCTGAGCAGCACCTTAAACAGTAGCAGAGTTGCTACCATAGCTGTGTAATCCACAGTGATGACAGCACGACAGCATTTACAGCCTGAAGTCCATATGGAAGGAAAGGCACCATGAGACGTCAGCTTCATTATAGAGTGTTGTGCACCTGTGCATTCAACACAGTTGCAGAAACTAAAGGCAGCCACAAGAACTACGTTGAACAGTCACAGCACTGCATTTCTCAAGCCAAAAAGTATTGAGGAATTTAGCTTTACTTAAAAGGTGTTCTTCTTTAACTGGAATTTCAATTTAGTCACAGAATCATCTGCAATAACCGCAAAGGAAAAGTCATCATATCTTCCCTTCATCTAATATCTTAGGACAGTTTTCATCGGGAAATGGCTACTTGGCGTCAGGGTTGATCCATTTTTATTTGTTCCAGGTTTTACAGATTACCCGATAAAAGCCTTAAGAGACTAACTTGTTTTACGGTTTTGGAGTCAGTGTTTCCATAAGAGTGTAAAATTAATGCAAAGCACCTCAGTGAATTTTATGAAAATGGCTCTTTTTTTAAGCTTATGTGTATTGCCAAGGTCTGTAGACAGTCAGGGAAGGACCTGAGGCGTTTAATTGGTGAAATGCAATGAGATAGCTTAAAATTTACTGGATCTATTGTAGTCTGGGAAGTGAAGTTCAGCTGACCTATTCACTTGGGGATAGGGGAAATGCATACGTTGCAATAGATGCTTGTAAAATATTTTCCAGAATATAAAGAGCCAGTACTTAAGCTTTATCGCTTGGTGTGCCTAGCACCATCGCCGTTTGCTCGGCATCCAGGAGGGTTGTAATGGGACAGAGACTGGGGTCTGTCTAGCCTTTAAAAAGGCAGCACTTTTTCCACTGGTGGGCTTTTGCAGCAAAAATACCGGCTCCTGCTGAAACAAAACTTGATTAACAAGGTATATGCCCTGAGTAGCACCCAGAAATTGAATGTAGAGGGACAGAGGGTTTGGAAGAGGCTTTCACAGTATGGCTGGTGGCATTGGGAGATTCTGTTGGTTTAGTAGATGTAAACCCTAACTGACTGACATTTAATCCGCTAATGCCAATCAAGAATGGAAGCCGGGGAGAGCGGACAAGAAAAGAAAAATTATCAAACGAAAAAAGTAGTTTTCTTGCCATAATAGATTGCTGAGCATTGGAGGAGTGCAATGCCTAGTGCATGTATTATGTGAAGGTCTGCTTTAACCTGGCCCCCGCCTCTCTTTTGTTATTATCATGGTTGCCTTCACTGAGAAGTAGGGAGTCCTGAGAGTTCAGAATGGGCAGAGGCAAGTTTGACTTTTACAGGAAAAGTTAGGAATTTTATATAAATTCCGTTTCCTTTATTTCTGGATCTACTGATCATTTTGACTCGTGTTTTTTACTGAAGGTAACCTCTGCTGATTAATTTTTTCATCATATGCTTAGAGTAAATTCTTCAGGTTTGTGACAGGTTTACTTTAAAGAAGAGAGCATCACAGCATGCAGCAGTGCCGGGTCTTTTAACCTGGAAGCTCCTACTGTTCGTATATTTACTGATTGATATGCGTTCTATTATTCTGAATTTCATCCTATCGGAACTAGAGTGAAATTACATATACCTCTAAATCTCATACAGGGGCAGTGGCAGAAAGAGGCCTAGATATGATTTAATGGAAGTTGTTGTTTAAAAATTCACACTTCACATTAATCAACAATACATGTATCTGGGAAACTATTATTAAAAGTAAAGAAAATATATACTCATAACATTTAATATTACCATAGTACATAGGTTACTTTTCCATATCTGTAGGCCTTATAAAAAATCTTTACTACTGGTATATTTATCATATTTGTCTTGCACCGCCTGGGCCCAATGCATTTAACAGAAGCATCACATACAGTGGTACACCCATTTCAGACAGAGATAGACAAAGTGCCATGTGCTAAAAGGGACACTTCTTTGGTTTAAAGTCAGTTTTATTTTAGTGATCATTTTAAGTTTATACATTTTAAATTGTTAATTTGGATCTTTCTGTATATGAACATGTTAAATAGCTAGCCACTGATGGGTTACTTTTTTATATCTGTGTCCCGATAGGTAGATTTCCCTTCACTTCCTGTCCTGGAGATGCAGCAAGAAATTAGAGTAAACCTCACTAAATTTAACATAGTTGTAAAAGAGCACTTGTGCCCATTGGATGGTTTTGCCCTTGCTTCTTGCTCAAGTGATAGATCAAAAATGTTGGATTGCCCCTCACTTTCTGTTTTGGTGACAGTGGTCACTATTACTAACAGAAGGGCGAATCTCTCCACACACACAGCAATAGAAAATTGACATAGCATCTAAGCCTTCCCTACTCTATCCAAAACATATAAGTAGTTCCCTGTGTGGTCTATTTTCTCTTTGATTGTGGGGTCTTCTTTGTGGGTGAGTTTGTCTGGAGAGTGGAAGGCAGGGAGAGAGGACTTTTCTTCTTGATCTTTAGGAGGAGAGTGTGAATAAGAAGTTGCAATGTAGTTGCTGTGTGATGTCGCTCAACCCAGAGGAGTATGGCATCGTTGGCCATGCTTCTGTTGTTGAAATTTGTTATAGAGTTCAGTTGTATGGTCTTTAGTTACTCAGCCACACCGTAGAGGGGATCTGTATAAGATTATTTGGGCAACTGAAGACAAGTAGGTTGATAGAGGCCAAGGAGAGTGAGAGCACAGAGACTATTAAGTTCTGTGGAGTAGCAGCAAAGTATATCCTAGGGATGTAGTTGACCAGATCTGGCAACCTTCTGATCAGGCCTCCATGAGGTCCTCAGAGAGGAAATGGGTACGATGTGGCAATCTAAAAGCGCGAGAGGTACCTGTTGCAATAAGTCTAAGCCCTGGTAAGGTTCTGTCCATGACAGAGGAAGCAGACTGGTCTGGGCTCACTGCTTAGGTGGTCTTGGAGTGTTTTATACCCATCTTCTGTGAGGGGAGAGTGGTAGGCACCCGGAGTTGTTGATAAAGAATCTTGCTCTGCCAATATGTCACTACTGATGTACAAGACAACTCTTTCTCTCTTGCCTGGTAATAAAACCAACATCTTTAGTAAATCTTAAAGGGTTATTAAACCTTTGCATGTTTTTGCATATATCTACTGCTAGCAAGCAGTAGATATATGCAAACATTTTTTTGTAGAAAACCTTTTTTAAAAGGGTTTAAACTTACCTGTGTCGTCACCGCGCACTCCCGTCCGAACATCTGAAGAGTCTCGGGCGGTCGCAAAGGATCTTGGGGCGGGCGCATGCGCACTTCAAATGTTAGGCCGGGAGATGAGGAGAGACACAAGGTAAGTCTATGGAGCTACGTGCACCCGCTCAGACACCATGGGACACTTCAGAGAAGAGGAGGACAGAGGAGTCAGCGCTGGATCGGAGACCCGCACCAGCGCTGGAGGGACAGGTGAAGTGCACAGAAAAAAAGAAGATGATCGGATTAAGAGACATCATTTAAGGTAAGTCCTTACAGCAGGATTGGGAAGGGGGGAAAAAAAGTTTGACTTTAATGTCACTTTAATATACACAGTAAGCAAGCAGGCCCTGAGGTATCCAGCAGCATTTCTATATACTATATTTGTTGTACAAATAATCTTTTAACACAATACAAAGTAATGTTACGGAAAGGTCCACTTTAGGCCCCATTAATACCAGCGCGTTTTGTGGTGGGTTTAATTAGCTTTTTCTAGGCAGAATCATGCATTTTTTGCCCTATAGCCTTTAATGGAATCCTGGATGATGCACAGAAGGTGTGTTTTTCACATATCTTTTCACCTGATAACAGCCTTGTTCTCCTAGTGACTAGTGTTCCATTGGAAAATATGCCTGAAAATTCCTAAAAACCCATAAAAACATGCAAAAAAACATACTAATGTGTGAATGGGGCCACAATTTGAAGGATATAAGTAGATGTGTTATTATAAATATGTGTTTTATAACAGAATATTTTTTAGTTTTTTTTTAAAATTGTCCTTTAAAGGAGAACTATGGGGTCAGTGTTTTTCCCCATAGTTCTCCTTAGGGTAACGGGAGGACACAAACTAGCGTCCTCCCGTTACCCTAAGCTCAGTATACCGCAAGCTACAGCTCACGGTATACTGAGACGCCTGCAGCCGGAGCGGATCCCGACGTAGATGACGGGATCCGCCCAGCTGCGTGAGTGACAGCTGGCTCTGGCTATCTAGAGGCAGAGCCAGCTGTACCCGCCCCCTCCCCCGTCCGTTCCGCCAGTCAGCGCTGGCAGATCGGAGCGTGAAGAGGGGAATCCAGCCCTCCCCCTGTCACGGCAGAGAGCCGTGACAGGATCGAGAGGTGAGCGAACCTGGTATGTGTTCGCTCACCTCTCGATCTACTGAGCCGACCTGTGACAGTCTCATTGTCACAGGTCGGCTAGAACTATGAGGTGAGTGGACATCACTCATCTCATAATTCTCCTTTAATTGTTAATAAATCAAGTGTAAAAAGCATGTAGTGATGATCCATAATTACAGCTTTAAAGGAGAACTAAGAGGTGAGTGATTTTCACTTTATCTCATAGTTCGATCTGATGTGTGACAATGAAACTGTCACATGTCGGCTCTATAGATCGGGAAGTAAGCGAACGCATAACGTCGCTTGCTCACTTTCCGATCATCGCAGCGATTCCTCCCCTCCCCGCTCCGATCCTCCAGTGCTGACTGGGGAAAAGGACGGGGGAGGGGGCAGGCACAGCTGGTATCCTCTAGATAGGCAGAGCCAGCTGTCACTCACGCAGCTAGGTGGATCTCAACAGCATTGTCGGGATCCGTCCCGGCTGCGGCACTCTCAGTATACAGTATAGTGAGCAATAGCCCGCTATATACTGAGCTTTGGGTCACGGGAGAATGCTATTATATGTCCTCCCATGACCCTTAAAAGAACTATGGGATAAAGTGGTTATCCCATAGTTCTCGTTTAAGCTTACTGGATTTGTTGAATCAGCTTGTTAGCATCCAACCTCAGTTCCAGCCTTTGGTTATCCTAAAAGAAAATCTGCCTGAAAGGCTGCAGTAAAATAATAACAAAATACCATTTTTCTGTTTGCATAATTGGATGAGATTAGATTTGACATTGTAGCACAAAAGGAGACATGTCAATCGTGAAATGAACCAAGGATAGAACAAAGTAATACGCAATCCAACATGACAGCGTTGCATATGTTGTGTATGGTGTGCAGATTTATTTTCCGTGCTTGTTACATTTTGATACCAGGGTATTAAAGTATTTACAGAGGCTTAAAAAATAGCATTAATTACTCAGTATTATTACAGGAATACCCATTTTTATGATAAGTATTTTTGGCATAACAAGCTGGCAAACATCAGGATATAATTTGGGTTTAGTTAGATCTTGGCAAAATGGCAGCTGTCCCGGAGGCAGCGTGTGAAGCTCTCTGAACAGAGGCATGGGGAACATTATGCTTCTTCTTTGAATGTCTGGTCCAGAATTTTATTTCTAATATACTATGTTAAAGAGATCCTGCAAGGAAGCTATTTTAGGGCCTGTTCACACTAGCCCACAGAGCTTTCCTGTCGGCTGTGTAAAAGTGGGGGGCGGTGAAGTGGGGAAGTAGGGGGAGGTGCTTTGCGCTGTTTCAGCTCATTACACAGTTTATATTTTTTCTTTCAACTTTATTTATCTCTTAGATTGTAAGGCTTCAGGGGCAGGACCCTCCTTACCATCTTGTCTTAAATTGTATTGTAATTATAATGTCTTCCCTATATTGTAAAGAGCTGCACAAACTGTTGGCGCTATATAAATCCTGTATAATAATAATTGAAGTATCAGAAAATGACACCTCATTAATATACTGCAGCTGAGTTGTGTTGCGATAACTGACGGCGGCTTCGGATGAGCTTCGGTGCATTACGTCAAAATGTAGCATGTCAGCATTTTTCTGCAACCCACCTCAAGTCAGTGTTGCAGTGTGAACAGGGCAAAAAGAAAATAATTATTTTATGTGTGCCTTAGCAGGGACCTGCTTTGTTCATGTGGACAAAAATGCGGGTCACAAGAACAAGTCCTTGGTCATTGGTCATTTCCAAACTGTATATTTTTTCTGCACAGCTAGGCTAGTCTCCGTGATACTTGATATGTTCAGGACTTGTCCATTGTACATGTGCTTGATATGAATCACTCCTTACACTTGTGTTCCAGTTCTCCAGTGCCAAAAGAGCTGTCATCACATTGTCCAGTAAGTTGGCCTACTCAAGTAAGCCTTTGACTGGAACACATATCACAGTGTCAATTCCATAAGATGGATTGAGCACAGTTGCTCTGAACATACAGGGGAGTGAACATTTTGCTAAATACTTGTATAAACCAAAGGCCTGTGTTGACCATAGCCTCTGGTGTGCATCACATGCTTTGAGAAAGGGGACGCTGTGTGCCCCCAAAAAGCTGTATCCTGATGTGACTTTTATTTAATATTCAATAAAAGTTTCCTGTGTGTAAGACTGGTGCGCTAGTAAGAATATTGATGTAAGGACAGCACCCAGCATTATCATGGTCTATTATTAAATAGGGTGTGATCCAGAAATCACGTTTGAATGTGCCTAGACCTCCCTTTGCCACCTATTTGTCTTGTCTTTAGACACTGAGGGACCTGTTTAAAACAGAAAGGGAACACAGCAAACTTCTTTCCTGCATTTCACATCCCATTCAGAAAATGCTGGTTGCAGTGTGGATCCTTAGAGTTCTGCCTAAAGAGGTCATGTTCCCAAATTAAAAAAATGCAGGTACAAATAATAGAAAATTAAGTATTTAATAAGCAGCATGTTTTCCCTGCCATTCATGTTTTTTTTTTTTTTATTGACTTGCAGCGTGCCTCCAAACTTGCTAGTGAATTTGATTTCTTTAGAAGAGTCAATTCCCTAGCACAACCCTCCTTGGGCATAATAGCTTTCTTTTCTTGCACTGTTTAATTACTGTCTTTGCTGTCCTAGCTCCTACACCCCCCTTCACCTCCCTACATAACCTTATATGTATATTGGATGGAGGAGCCAAAGTTGAATACTATAGAATGTCACTTGTGTGTGCAGGGGCGGCTGACATCACACTAAGATGGAGGCACCCAGCATCATTCTCAAGGCTTTTGGATGTCTGCAGAAGAGAGGCTTTTACTGATAAATAAAATAATAGACATATAACCTTATGTTAAGATTGCTATTGAAATGAGTTGTTTTTCAAGAGGGTCTCTTTAACGTTGCAGAGAGGAGGTGGTTCCCCTTCTCTGGCCATTTTTTTTATTTTTCGTCATTAAATTTAAATGCACTACTCTTTCTTTAGAGTGTCGATGCAAGGAAAGTGCAATGTATATTTGCAAAGCCCACTGCCAAGCCTTATACCTGTGCAGTGCTTTTTTTTTTTTTTTAAAGCAGTGGTATTGCTGCAGTAAGACCATACTATACTGCTGCTTTATAATTAGACCCATAGGACTCTCTTTTTATTAGCTTCCAATTATTTCTCAAGGAAGTCTCAACTCAGCCTCCTAAAGCATGCCTGAATATGTCTCACCTTTTGTGTTCTGTCTGAACACTTATATTTGGAGCACACCTAAAGTAGTTCTAAAGGAGCTTTTGGTTAGTTGCAGAAGTCACATTGCTTCGGGGCCTTGATTAGGGCTCTTGCAGTCAGGAAATGTTGCATCTTTTTACTGTGACATACTAAAAGCTCCCTTGGAGCTACTTTAGATGTGATGTGCAGGTGACACATTATCCTTTTATTGGTGAAACAGTCTCTTTTTGCGAGGCAGGGTAGATGGGCTGGGCTAACTGGATGAGAGAACGTTACTCATGATGCAACCCCAGGGGTTATTTCCATGATGGCCTGGGCTCAAAGAAAGTGGTTTGAATGATGCTTGACATCATTCAACCAAGACGAGAGATGCCATCTGGTGGGGGAAATATTGCTGGATTCATGGTGTGTGCTGCAGTAAAAGTTTCCTTTAAATTTCTGATAAGTTCTGGACAATTACATTTTGTATAATCTAGAGATTTGTTTTAATGTAAGGAAGGATTAAGGAGAATTAGACATTGCAGTTTCAACATGTCTTTAGTATATACTTAATAAAAAGTGGTCAGCCATGTGGTCAGAGGACATTTTCTATGGCACAATGAGCACATGCACTTAAGCACTTTTGGTGAAAATTTGCACAATTACCCCTGATGAAGCCAAAAAACTGGTGAAACATGTTGGTTATGTGCTGGGGTATATGTTTAGTTAGAGGGAGAGAGCTGTCAGGGGAAAAGGACATTAGAGAATAAGTTATGGAAGTGGAAAATCGTAAGTAACAAATAATGAGAAAACTGACAACACCTCCTTGTAAATTTGTAAACAGGTGCCAAAAGGAAAAGGAAAAAGAGAAAAAATAAAAAAAATTCTCAAAGTAAATTTTAATGAATTTAATAACATTTAGATTTTAGAAACTCTAAGGGGAAAGTGTACAATTAATCATGTACATGGTGTATATGGTATAATTGGATTAGTATATACTTATATATATTTGCTCAGAATTCCTCTTAAAATGTTAGACATTTATTCAGCCTTATCATGCTGATGATCTCCTTACTTAGTCATCGTTCAGCCTCGTTTGATTGATTCCAAGATTCATTGTCAGCCACTAGAACAACCCTGAAGCATGTTATGCTGAAGTCCCCAGTTGCATATCTTTTTAATGGTTAGTCTGTATATTTTTTACTACGCAGCCTAGGGGACATAAAATGCATTTAATAGCGTGCCCATCTATTTAATAAGGGCTGCTTCTAATTTTTTTTGGGGGGATCATCCATGGAAACATTACTGTCTCTTCAGTTTACAAGAAGAATGGCAACATGATGACCTGAAACGGCCTTAAGGTGCAGCTCCTGTAAGGTGTGGGTTCAGGCTTGTATTGCCAATCCACCACAGGATTGCAGATTGTATCTTGTCTACCTGTATTTGTAATATAGCTAAGAGTAATATAGTATTTAGCATAAGGTACCTTGTCATACATGCATTGTAAGAAAATTAGCTCTTAGGACTCATTCAAACTACCTCATTGTGTGAACGGTAACTGAAACGCACACATTGATGCAGCACATGGTGCATAGGTAGGCAACCTCAGCACTCCAGCTATTATTAAACTCCAAGTCCCAAAAGGCATTGCAAGGCCACAGCCATGATTGCCAGAAGTTTAGGCATGATAGGATTTGACGTTTCAGCACAGCAGGAGTGCCAATGTTGCCTAACCCTGCATTAGTGCATTACAGTGCCAATACATTTAAATGGCACCCCAATATATATCCAGAATGCAACTGTGTTTTGGAACGCTACAACACATAATGTGTGTTGTAGTGTACTGCTGTGCAAAAAGAACGCATCAGGATCGAATATAGACAGTGTAACAGGCCTCAACAAACAAAAATGTGTGGGCTGCGGCGCACTGCATTCAGTTGTGAAGGAACCGTGTCACTGTGCAGGGAGCAATACATTGAGCTATAGCTCACTGTATCACTTCTTCTCCCCTCTCCCTAGCAATCACTTCCTGTCCAAAAAAAGGGAATTGAAGGCACAGAGATGCAAACTTTTTCTGGTGAGTGTCCACCCAGAGACCTATAACAGGGAGTCTGCTGTATGCCTCCTTCCTCCTCATCTCTTCTCAGTCTTCCTCTGGTTAGATCTGTACAGATACTTATCAGAGGGAGTGAGTTAGCCAGATGTTTATATCTGCGCCTGGTCAGACCAGGCGTAGATACGCGGCTAATATCTGAGCTTAATTGTAGAACATTAGAATATTAGTTTATAAGCTGCAGAAACTGCAACATTCCTGCGACAAATCTTTTTTTTTTTTATTATTTTCCAGGTTTTGGCACACGTGTCTCAAATCTTCATCAACATAGACAGAGTAGGTTGATGGTTTGGCAAGTCTAGTGTGCATTACATGAGCCCCTAAAACAAATTATTAAAAACAATCGTTTATCGGGTCCACTGTCTTTCAACTGTCATATAGGCAGTTTTTTAAAATGTTTCACCAGCCTGCATTTCAAAACGTTTTACTCTTCTTTGTAATGTTGAGCTTTGCAACTTTCCATGTCATGTTTACAGACTAGAGGAATATCAACATTTTCTAAATAGGCCCCCGAAGATCTCAATAGAGATGACAACCACCAGGTCTGGATGCTTTTTTTGGGACAGAGTGAGTGATGTTTGCAGAGTACTAGAAACACTTCTCAGCATAAACTATTGGAGAAAATACTCTTGGACTGGTGCCTAATCCAATCACTATTATTTTGCCAAATAAGCCAATACAGGTACCGTAGGTTCCTCTGTACATTCTCCTCCTCCAATCTACATAGTCTAAACACCAATGCTCAGCTAAGCCAAATGTTGGTGTTTTGAAATGCGTCAGCAGACACCGGGTCCTGAGGGTGTTGTTTTTCCTTAATTGAATTGGGGTTGCGTGGCCAGTTTAGATACACATGGTGCTTATCCGAAGCTTTAAGGTGCATCAGTGTTTATTTTGCTTGGTGTCTCTTTAGTCACTAAGGTATTGCGCTCCAACAGTATGCAGGGAAACTAAGCTCAGTGTTTGTTGATTGTAATAGACAGAATGCACTGCAAAACACAATATCGTGATCCTCTTACTCTCCTAGCAGCTTCGGCACATAGAAATATGAATTGCTATCTGGGAACTATGAAATATACAGTATATTTGCATGCCATATTAAATGAAACAGATGCATTATTCCCCTATTGACGTTGTTTAGCATGGGTGAAGGAGTCTGTTCGATTTTTTGCATTCAGCCCGAAAGCTGAACAAAAAAAAATCAGACAGTATATACCCATCTTTAGTAACAAAGTAAAGGGGTGCAAATGAGGGTTTATGAGTAACAAAGCAGTGGTGTATCCAGGGTATGGTACATGCCCTGGGCACCACTTGAAGGGGCTGCCTTTGTTCATCACCACTACATGGTGGATTATGGAAATAGTAGTTTACAAAAGAAAGAAAAGATTGCTTTTGCCATCTGTTCAGCTCACAAGAAGTGACGAGGACACTTTATGTGTGACCAAATCAACAGGTACTTTTTTATACTTGCTGAAAAAAATTTTAACCTGAAAAAGTCAAACTAATGCAGCCACCACATCTATGGACCGGTAAGTTGCAATATATTATATTTATGTTTTTCAGTTTAGTTACATTATTAGATGATATGATTACTAGCTAGGAATCAATCACTGTGTCCCGGGGGAGTGATTGATTCCTAACTGCATGTAACCATATCACATTCGATTACATGTGATTAGATTAGGGATCCCTGCTGCAGGAAAATGCAAGTTCCTTATGCAGGAATCCCTAATCACGCCTAAAGGTATAGGTGGGAATGGTGCCTTGATCTACCAATCTGATGCGCACTTTATACTTACCTATGTTAAAACACATATCCGCAATCAATTTAATGGCTTGTTAACCTTGTCAGGACATGTATTGATGTTAGTTAATAGTTGGCTGTGGCACTACTAGGAGTAGTAAATGTGCATTGTTACCAAAGGCAATGACACTGAAGTGTGTATTGCAATTTCAGTGTATTCTAAATGGTCTCAGAAGCATTTCAACCTGATATCAAATACATGTGGACTGCAAGATGCATTTGCTAATTTGTAACAATACATAAACAGGTGTACATAACCTGAAAACTAAATGTAGGTGAGCTGTCATTCTTCAGTCCTGTGTTGGATCATCCTTTAAATGAAAGGCTTTAAGTAAAACATGAAAGCTTTTTTCAGGCTAATCGAACTGCGTCAGTATGATTACATGTGGCATGCAAATATGTCATTGTTCCCAGAAAGCAATTCGCATTTCTGAGTATGTGCGGAAGGATAAAAACATCACTGTGTTCCATTGCAGTTCCATTTATCTGTTACAATAAACACAGAGCTTATTTTTCCTGTGCACTGATTGCACACAATACCTTCGTGACTAAAGAGATTGCGGAGCATGCCAAGCAGAGCAAACACTTATGGCCAAGCCTGTTTGCATCAAGACTTTCGACACAACCCCAATCGAATCTCAGTTGAGGTTGGTGCAGTCAGTTTAGATCAGTGGTTGTTAACCTAAGAGGTGTAGGGGGCCTCAACTATGGTCCCTGAAATCTCCAAGGGGCTGCACATAATATTCAGTATATCAGGAGTAGGCAAACTCTGGCTCGCCAGCTCATCTGAAACTACAAATCAAATCATGTATCTACCTCTGGTAGTCATGCCTGTGGCTGTCAGAGTCTTGCAATGCCTAATGGAATTTGTAGTTGCACCACAGCTGCAGGGTCAGAGTTTTCCTACCCCTGCACTGTACAACAGAAGACTGTCAGAGACTTCAGACATACTAGAGGAGACGATTAGAGGGTGCAGACATGTAACAGATGTGCTTTTGACACTGAAGACACACTACAGGAGATAGTAGGAGATTGGGGACATGTTAGATGAGACTGTTGGAGATTACTGTTATTATAGCCTCTTTGCAAATAAAGGTTTTCACTTCTGACTGCGGAGCCACACAGCCAGTACCAAATGGCCGTAGGTTGGGCATCAGGGCTTTAGTTTTTAGTTTTGTGCCTTTTGTAGTCCGATGGTGAACACTAGGGCTGCAACAACTAATCGACATAATCGATTATAATCGATGACTGAAAAAGTTGTCAACTTTTTCAATCATCGATTAATCGGCTTCCAATTGGTTGGCCCTGTTCTCGGCTCCACGCACGCTGATCGCCACACCTCCTCCCCACCTCGCGCTCGCCACTGCCAGATCGGCCCGCCCGCATCCACACGCCGCACCTTCTCCCCGCCTCACGCTCACTGTACGCCCAAATCCACGATCGGCACAGGGACGCTGGGAGAAGAAGTAAGCAGGAGCAGGTGTGGGCGGATGACAGCCTCCGAGAGACGGGCCCGATCTCAGAAAGAAGTTGCTGGAAGACTGCTCAGGTAAGCCTGCACCTCCCTCCCCCCCACATGCTGCTCTATAATGTATTGCTGGGATAGTGGGATTTGTAGTCCTCTATAGCTGATGGTATAATATACAGCACAATGTACCATCAGCTATAGAGGAATACAAATCCCAGCAATACATTATATACTGTATGTATAATGTATTGCTGGGATGTGTTGTATTCCTCTATAGCTGGTGGTATTCTACATTGGGCTGTATAGAGGACTACAAATCAAGGAATAATACATTATACAGCGCAATGCGGAATACCACCAGCTATAGAGGAGTACAACAAATCCCAGCAATAATACATTATACAGCTCAATGCAGAATACCACCAGCTATATAGGAATACAACACATCCCAGCAATACATTATACAGTGGTGCAATGCCGAATACCACCAGCTATAATGTACTATTGCTGGGATTTGTTGTATTCCTCTATAGCTGGTGGTATTCTGCATTGCGCTGTATAATGTACTATTGCTGGGATTTGTAGTCCCCTATAGCCGATGCCGTTCTGCATTCATTGCTCTATAATTTTACACTTTTCTTTTCACTATACTGCACACCACACTTTTTTTTTTCTTTTTTTTATTCCACCGCTCCAAGCTTACTCCTGTGATGGACTGCAATCTCAATACAAACTAGTAGTCCATCACTGGAGCCATTTTTTAAAATGTATTTTATTTTTTATCCAATTAATCGAACGTAATAATCGGCTAACTAATCGATTTTGAAAATAATCGTTAGCTGCAGCTCTAGTGAACACACATGCACCCTTTTCCCTCTTCTTATTGGTTTGCACACCACCTCTGCCCCTTAACTATCCTTCATTAGCTCACTGGATCAACGTTCTTCCCTGTCTGAAATACTGTCCCCCTGCCTGCCTATCCTATGTCAAACCATGCTGACCACAACATGTAAGGCTGGATTCACACCTGGGCATCTGCATTTTGCCTTCACCTATACCCATATTTTTCAGCATTTTGCAGGCGTTCAGCTTCAGACATTTTTCTATTTGACCTAATGGAAAGCAGTAGCATCTGTGACATCATGCAAAAACAGAAACATTTTCAAAAATTGCTTGTAAGGCGTGTTTTACGGCATTTCCATTGAAGTCTATGGGGACAAAAATGCTCAAATCTGCCTGAAAAGAAGGAAGCTCATGTATTTTTTCATGCTACAGGCATTTTGCTACAAGCGACAGAAGGCTCAGGCGTGAGCAGGGGTGATAGAAAACAATGGGATTCTTTGTGCTGAGCGTTTTTTACCTTCAAGTTACAAAATGCTTAGGTGTGAATGGAGCCTAACGCACTAAAAACTGTTCTCTGTTATACTTTATAGTGTTGGTAAAACTGAATGAGGAATCTTTTAATCAAGAAACCAGAGTCACAGATGTTAGCCATCACAGTGTTGGCAGCACAAACTCAGTGCAATATAATTTGAATGCAAGTGCTGTTCAAGGCTTTTCTCTGCAAATATTGAATTCTGCCAATCATGACCCCCTCCTGTGGCTAAAATTGACACACTTTTGCTACTATGCTAGACTGTAGCAAGGTCATAGCATCATAAATCATATTCTGCAGAATATAATAACCTGTAATCGTTGCAACAATATTTTCACAATACATTGGGGTTTCTGTTGCACTTTGTCAAATGGCTTGGTGATTAGACTTTTTCTTTTTTTTTTTTGGGACCCACAGAGGAGATGCTCAACACAAGCGAACCCTCAAACATGCTTCTGGCTGGGACTGCAGTCTCTTGTCAGATAATTCAGAACTTTGCAACCTCCCTCTTATAAGAGCTAGAGATGGAGGTGTTCATATATAAGAGAACCCTCCACTTGTATTTGTGCAGATTAGGTATCATTCTGAAATATTGTTTACTGGCAGACTAACCACACAAGATAAAGATTAGAGCCATGTGTTGCTTATAGTGTATAGTAACATAAAAACAAAAATGTAATATATTGTAGCTTACCAGTCTTTAGATGGGGTGGCCCAAGGAAGGTAGGTTGTTTCCCGTTGTCTGCTAAGTGCCAGCCATGGAAAGCAGAAAGATTACTTTCGGCTTGCTCCAGAGTGCCCAGTGTCCTGGATATTACAGGACATCCCGGATAGCACGGGCACTGCTAGACATTAAGCAAAACCCCCAGGATCTGGGACACTTGGCAACTATTCACTTTTTCAGTTCTTTTTTAACTTTTACAAAGTATGTAGGCTTGTGCAAATCAGATCATGGAGGCTACTTGTGCATACACTGTAGTCAATGCTGAGAAATACCAGGAGATTCTGAGAGCCAGGGGCTGTGATATATGTGTCACAGACTTGAGTTATTGATTTATTTCAAGGTATTGCAACATAGCACAAGCCTTAAATGAAGAAATCATTCAGCGTCAACATCCATATATCAAGGCTATCACACTGTAGCGGTATCTGGTGTTCCCCTTTGAAAATGTATTTATCACTATAAACTTATGCGCAAAGAGCTTCGACAGCACATAAGTTCAAGGAAAATTGTGGCAAGCTCCCAGCTTGCATTTAAAGATCTTGTTTGTAAGATTCCTGGTGGAAAATATTCCATAAGTCACAGCTGCCAAGTGCTAAGTCATATTGCACCATGGTGAAAATGAAGATAAAGTGGTTACATGTGAACCTACATGAGTGTATGCTAGCTGTATGTACAGCAGACTTTCATTCGGGCTCCATGATTATTAGCATGGGAGCACTTGAATCATTGATAGGAAGGAAGAGAGATGGAGGGAGAATGGAAGGAAAAGGAAATTATTTGAAGGGGAGAGTGATAGATGGAAGGAAGAATTTAGGATGTAAGGATGGGAAAAGGGTTGAAGAAAAGGGAAGTAGGGAGAGAGGAGGGAAGGTATGGTAAAGGGAAGAAGGGAGGATTGAAGGAAGGACAAAGGGAAGCAATAAAGGGGAGGAGGATAGAGGGAAGGGGGAAGGAAGAGAAGAAAGAGGGAGGAAGGTGAAGGAGGATGGGAAGAAGAGGAAAGAGGTGGAAGGAAATAAGGAGGAAGAAATGATCAAAGGAAGGAGTGAAGATAGTAGGAAAGAGAGAAGAAGGGAGGTGAGATGAAAGGAAGGTGAATGGGAAAGGAAGAAAGGGATTAGAAAGAAGGCTGGGAGAAAAAGAAGGAAGAAGAGAAAGGAATATGTAGAGATTATGAGTTATAGTGAGAATATGACTGCTTGAAGTTTCAGCTATCTAGTGTGTGAGCTATGTTCAAAGACCAAACCTTGGCCATCCTCATGTTTCAGGCACTGGGTGAATGATGGTGTGATGTTCGTCAGTCATAAGCTAAAAGGTGGGTGAGTAACCACAAAGAGACATCATTCAGGCTAAGGCAATAGCTTCTATATAGCAGAGGAACATAATAGAACCAAGGACTAGCTGTACAAAAAACAAAAAGATTTCTCAGGGAGAAACTTTCTGTTATAAAGTAAATCGTACATCATTCATATATGATTTATTTTTGGAACAATTTCCTCTATCTTTCTCTCTATTAATGTCAGCAAGATATGCATATACTATTGATGAATGCAGAGCTATGTCCTTTCATACTAATCACACCTGGGTTCAAATATCCAAGAGAAAAATTCAAGTGAAACATTTTACTTTTTGTTTGACTTGATCAGATTTTTGTTGTTGTCTGTCTACCTCTTAAGGAGATTTCCTTTCTTAGTGACAATCAGGCTATTGCTGTATCCTCCCCTCTGGAATACAGCCTATGTTTTTCTCTATGGAGATTCCACTGGTGCGTGGTGACAATACTACTTGCTTACTTCTGGATTCTCCATAGGAATCCCCTAGCAGCTAAGGCAATGGTAAATTAGATAAAATCTCCCTAGCAAAGACAAAGACATTAAAAAAAAAAACTAATAGAGGTACTAACCCTTTTCCATTCTATACAAAACAAAAAAAAAGTGTTGTTCAGAGTTCCACTTCTTAAGAAGGGAAGATCATCTGGAGATGTTTATTGTGCATAAGCAGAATTTTGAAAAATCTATCTTTTGTCTTGAATTCTTGAAATGTATCTTTACCTCTTGAACAATAGCCGTGTAATGTGCTTCTGTGTGATTTGAGTGTAATAGAAAACAGTAGTTGGTGAGGCAATACCTCTAGTGCTGTGCCCTATCACCATTAGAGACAGGGAAGAGTTTTGGGACTACTGGTGAGGGAAAGAGCCTACAGGCAAGTTGATAAAGAAGTGATTGAGGGAGAGGAAAAAGTGGATTGTAAGGCAACAGCTTCGGTATTCTGATATGGAATGGCAATGATGGTGCTGTTGTTAGCACTTTACAAATTACTTCATGGAGCAGTAGTAGAGGGAGAAAGAGGAAAGGGAAGTTGGGAAGAATGCAGAGAAATGTGATCTGCCAATATGAAAGGATAATGTTCACAGGCCATGGCCATCACAGGTGTGTGTATCAAGCTTCACATGCATGAGAAAAGGACTGTGATAATATCTCTTCATGAATGGGCTCTGCTCCTGCCCCCAGAACATGCAGGAAGTTTTTTTCCCCAGTATGGAGTCAAGGTTTCCATTCTAGCTGGGAAAGGGGGAGGGGTGGAATTGAATGTTGATTTGCTACTTCCAGAAAAGACCTTATATTCTGCAAAGCCATCACTTGACCTTTTGCTGGTTCTTGTGTGTTAGAATTTTTAAATAATGGGAATCTAAACAACCCTTGGAATTATAGCCATCACCAGGGCCCTTAATCACTGTGGTTTAACCAAGCCTGAAGAGCCACATCCACCTTTAGCCACTGTGTGCTTCGTGCAATGATGTCCTCAATTCATTAGTGTTGAATTCAGAAAGTTAACTCAGTTTATCTTTTTAATGCATTGCAGCCAATACAGTAAGCCCGTCACAGCTTTCCTGGGCAGTAGTGGAACATTTAGTCATACAATTCTGTGAAGAACCAGGGACTACATTGGTCTGTGCCATCAAGGCCATATACAAACCAAAGATATTGGCAACCATTGAAATTCAGAAAACAGGTCATGTAGCTGCTACAGATGAATGCCAAGGTTAACATTAGAGCCTAACTGGTCATATCTCTGCATATACATGGAACATTTCTCAATCTTCATGTTTGACTGGAGTGTGCCATTAAATACCCAACTCATGGAGCAAAGCATTGAAAATAACTCTACTTACAATTACAGTAATCACTCTTTTCCTGCGCTTGCATTGTATACTCCGTAGATAAAAACACAGGCTTGCCATGCTGACTGACAGCTTTTGATGTCAGAAATCTCCTCCCCACTATTAATATTAGATTTCAAAGGCAGGGAGGCATTCCCCAGACTCCCACTTCAGCGCCAGTGCGACCATATTCGGTTTTTGTCCCCCTTGGCATTGAAAGGGTTACACCCCTCTCAGTTACTCTCTGCTGGATTTCAGTCTTATAGCTTTGATATGCTAATGCAATTTTGTTCACTGGGAGAGCTCTCTCCATCTACATCAAGACCAGAATATGCGCTTGCTGTCTCCAGACTAATATACTGTATGTCTGTGTTCTTGGCTTGGCTTTTAAAGATTATAGTAAACAAAGAGCAAGATGAAGGACCTGGGTTTTTATAGGTCAGTCTCTTTTTTTTAATTTTAAATCTAATTTTCTCCTTAACTTTTTTTTATGTCGATCTGTGTTTAGCAAGCTGAAAAGCTGATTTGCCTCATGCCTGGAAAGCAGTTAATTATGCGTTAAGATTAAGCCATTATTTCTATATAATTTTACCCATTTTTTTAGCGTATTAGGATCTTGTTATCTAGAGTTGTATTATTTTACATTGGACGGAATCCCAGAAGCATTGGCCAAATCTATTTAATTCTGTGGCCTGCTTTATGTGATCAGTCCCCAGTTTCTGTGTCATAGAGGAAATTCGCTGGAGGCACTGGTTCATATCCCAGTACCAGCTCCTTGTGATCACAAACAACTCATTTCATATATATGTCGTTTTCAAAAAGCAATGCTTTTTAAATGCAAGTTTGCCTACCTCTGCATTAAATGGGGCTATATATAGACACCATGTTGATCTAGGCCAATATAAATGGTGATGTCCTCCACCTCTTGGTCAACAACAAACATAATCCAAACCCAGGCCAATATAGTCCAGAATAATACCCCCCAGCTCCCAGAATTTCCTGGTGCATTCATATTGTAGGTGGCCAGCATTCCCTATTGGCTAGAGTGCAGAACAGCAGTGGTATGCCACTGTACTGTATACTCAACTAGGATCATGAATAGGGTTGATCTGAGATCACAATTGCAAGGGTAATAGGCATGCACACACACACACTTTGTTACATTCTTTTGAACTCCATACCCCAATCTCCGCCTACCTCCTACTGTGCCTACCTTTAGGCGATCCTTGAAAACTCATCTTTTCAGGGAAGCCTATCTCACCTCTACATGGTAACTATACATTTATAGTGTTGTGAGAGATCAACCAGCTCATCTTTCACAATAAAGACGGGATGTACGGAAATTTCGGCCACCAGAACATATTGGCTGAAAATTGAATTTTTAGCAAAATGCTGAAAGTGCCATCTTTCGGCCAAAATTGCCATGCATAACTGTCAGGGATCCACCCTGACTTTACTGGTTTGCAGCATTCTCACTTGGCTGCCATTTTACTCACCTGTGTATCCTTCTCTGCCTGAGCAGACTCTGGAACGTTGCTCACTACTCCTAGGCTCCCTCTTATGGCCAGACAGGAGAGCATCATCTGAGAGAGTCAGGTGGGAGTTCCTTGTCTCTGAGTGATGATGTCACCCCACTCACTATATATAAACCACTCAGTACAGTCTGACCTTGCCCTTGCGTAGTCTTCCTGCTAGTGCATTCCTTCTGCTCTGAGTATCCTCATTCTGTGTATGACCTGATCTTGGCTGATGTTCTCCTCTGGCTCCTGGCTTGTTCCTGACAACGCTGATTTCCTGACTCCTGCTCCTGGCTTGTTCCTGACAACGTTTTTCTCCATGTTCCTGACCTGGCTTGAACAACTACACACTCCGGCTCCTGACTTTGGCTTGTTCCGGTTTATGATTCCGCTTGCTCCTGTGGACACTGTTCTTAATAAATGTTTTAACGAGCACCTTTTGCTTGTCTGGTTTTTATTGTGCTCTGACAATGCCTAATTTCTCTCCTCCCCGCTGGGCGCTGCTCTGTGTCCCCTCTGACACAGTGCAGCCACCAGCAGGGAGGAGAGAAACTGTCAGAGGAGCCCGAGCGGTGCGGGGGAGGAGAGCGCTGTGAGCTGTGATGTTACAGGAGGCCAGGCTCTCCTCCGACCGATTAGCATGGAGAGCAGTGTGGGGGCGGAGACAGCCGTACGCTGTCTCAAGAGCCCAAGTC